>NC_054705.1:425632-450632 GCF_016097555.1 Gigantopelta aegis
GAATGAATGTATTGTTGTGTTGGCCGTTTCACCTGTTTCTAATTATCATCGAACGTACGTAAAAGCCGGGATCATGTTGTGAGATCCACGACTTGGTCTAATCCTGTGTTCCTCCTAACACGCGGTCCACATTTTAACACACCAGGTATGAATGTGTATTCAATATGTAATAAACACGCCAGGAATGAATGTGTATTCAATATGTAATAAACACGCCGGGAATGAATGTGTATTCAATATCTAATAAACACGCCAGGAATGAATGTGTATTCAATATGTAATAAACACGCCGGGAATGAATGTGCACTCAATATGTAATAAACAAGCCAGGAATGAATGTGTATTCAATATGTAATAAACACGCCGGGAATGAATGTGCACTCAATATGTAATAAACACGCCAGGAATGAATGTGTACTCAATATGTAATAAACACGCCGGGAATGAATGTGTATTCAATATGTAATAAACACGCCGGGAATGAATGTGTATTCAATATGTAATAAACACGCCGGGAATGAATGTGTATTCAATATGTAATAAACACGCCGGGAATGAATGTGCACTCAATATGTAATAAACAAGCCAGGAATGAATGTGTATTCAATATGTAATAAACACACGCGGAATGAATGTGCACTCAATATGTAATAAACACACCAGGAATGAATGTGTACTCAATATGTAATAAACACGCCGGGAATGAATGTGTATTCAATATGTAATAAACACGCCGGGAATGAATGTGTATTCAATATGTAATAAACACGCCGGGAATGAATGTGTATTCAATATGTAATAAACACGCCGGGAATGAATGTGTATTCAATATGTAATAAACACGCCGGGAATGAATGTGTATTCAATATGTAATAAACACGCCGGGAATGAATGTGCACTCAATATGTAATAAACACGCCGGGAATGAATGTGTATTCAATATCTAATAAACACGCCGGGAATGAATGTGCACTCAATATGTAATAAACACGCCGGGAATGAATGTGTATTCAATATCTAATAAACACGCCGGGAATGAATGTATATTCAATACCTAATAAACAAAGAAAGAAAGAAGTGTTTTATTTAACGACGCACTCAACACATTTTATTTACGGTTATATGGCGTCAGGCATAGGGTTCAGGACCACACAGATTTTGAGAGGAAACCCGCTGTTGCCACTACATGGGCTACTCTTCCGATTGGCAGCAAGGGATCTTTTATTTGCGCTTCCCACAGGCAGGATAGCACAAACCATGACCTTTGTTAAACCAGTTATGGATCACTGGTCGGTGCAAGTGGTTTACACCCACCCACAAAGCCTTGCGGAGCACTCACTCAGGGTTTGGAGTCGGTATCTGGATTAAAAAATCCCATGCCTCGATACATCTAAAGGAGACATATAGGCCTACAGAGAGCGCGAAAATGTCAGTGAATGAATGAGTGAGTGAGTTAATGCGTGAGTGAGTGCGTGAGTGAGTGAGAAAAAAGATAGAGCTAACGAGAAAGAGAGAGAGAGAGAGAGAGAGAGAGAGAGAGAGAGAGAGAGAGAGAGAGAGAGAGAGAGAGAGAGAGAGAGAGAGAGAGAGAGAGAGAGAGAGAGAAGAGAGAGAGAGAGAGAGAGAGAGAGGGGGGGGGGGGGATAGGCGGATTAACCGTAAATACAATATCACTGATTGCAAGTTTACGAGATTTCTTCCACGTCACTAAAAGAAGACTAATCATAGTTAATCATAGTACAACTGCAAATACTTCAACTCCGTGCATGTGTCGCGGAGAGGTGGGTGGAAGGGCTTTAAATAATATTTATTTCTGTTAATATTAACAGACGGGAGTGGTCAACAGGTGTAGCCTATATAAAGACATTTGCCTACAATATACAAATGCACTAATAACTAGTCACCATGGACGGCTATATAATAATGTACATTATGTAAGACGAATCTTATTTGAAGTGTTTAAGGATCGTTATCGAAAACAAAGTGTGAAAAATAACGGTTGTTTCCTTCGTTTAACCGGAAGTCATTTTCGAGCTTCAAACAAAGGAACCGTTCCGTGATATGTATATTCAATATCTAATAAACACGCCGGGAATGAATGTGTATTTAATGTTTACATAACACGCCAGGAATGAATGAATGTATATTCAATATCTAATAAACACGCCGGGAATGAATGTATATTTAATATCTAATAAACACGCAGGCAATGAATGTATATTCAATATCTAATAAACACGCCAGGAATGAATGTATATTCAATATCTAATAAACACGCCAGGAATGAATGTATATTCAATATCTAATAAACACGCAGGCAATGAATGTATATTCAATATCTAATAAACACGCCGGGAATGAATGTATATTCAATATCTAATAAACACGCCAGGAATGAATGTATATTTAATATCTAATAAACAAGCCGGGAATGAATGTATATTTAATATCTAATAAACACGCAAGGAATGAATGTGTATTCAATATCTAATAAACACGCCAGGAATGAATGTATATTCAATATCTAATAAACACGCCGGGAATGAATGTGTATTCAATATCTAATAAACACGCCAGGAATGAATGTATATTCAATATCTAATAAACACGTCAGGAATGAATGTGTATTCAATATCTAATAAACACCCCGGGAATGAATGTATATTTAATATCTAATAAACACGTCAGGAATGAATGTGTATTCAATATCTAATAAACACCAGGAATGTATGTGTATTCATTGTCTGTGATGCTACTTTATTGCGATACGAATCCTGAGTATCTGACAGATATGTTAGAAGAATTTCCCGAGAAAACTGCTGGTAAATAGATAAGTACTGATTATACACTGCCAAATGAGTGGAACGCTTGAGATAGTGAATCAAGCTGACGGTAAGCACGTAGAGATGGTGATAGATGGAATAATGTATACAGTACACATCTCAACAGCGAGGTACTCACCGCCAATGAAGTGATGTTTGTGACGATATATATATATATATATATATATATATATATATATATATATATATATATATATATATATATATATATAATGTCATATAATATCTGACATTTTCAGTGCAATCAAAGTATGTGATGTATTGCAGATCACATACTTTAAGAATTTGATAACTTTGCAAATTAGATGTAAATTAGCCGAGGTCTCGGCACTAGGTTTATTGACATTTAAGCAAACGTACTTGGGTGACACTCCATGATTGACGTATGCATTCATAGTCATCAAATAAAAAACATTTCAATGGCAATTACACACTGAAAACTGTACAGCGTTCAGAAAACAAAAAAACGTTAGGCATAACTTTATTTTGATGTAAGATCATCCAAAATGATGTCATTGGAGTTGTATATATACACAGTCAGACCTCGTTACAACGACCATGTTCTCCCTGGGTCACTTTGTCCTTATATCGAAATTGCCGGTGTATCGGATTGTCATGAGTTATCTCATGACTGAGCAGCATTTAAATAATTAATGCATTGCAATTATTATTAAAAACAACAAATACACGTACATACATCATTAAAAACATCATTAAATAATTTATATATATATTAAATGTATCGGAGGCGTGTAAAAAACCAACAACAACACACACACGTGGGGGGGAGAGAGACAGAGAGAGAGAGAGAGAGAGAGAGAGAGAGAGAGAGAGAGAGGGGGAGAGAGAGAGAGAGAGAGAGAGAGAGAGAGAGAGAGAGAGAGAGAGAGAGAGAGAGAGAGAGAGAGAGCGAGAGAGAGAGAGAGACACACACACATATACATATACATATAAAGGAAATAAATGTTTTATTTAACGACGCACTCAACACATTTTATTTACGGTTATATGGCGTGAGACATATGGTTAAGGACCACACAGATTTTGAGAGGAAACCCACTGTCGCCACTGCATGGGCTACTCTTCCGATTGGCAGCAAGGGATCTTTTATTTGCGCTTCCCACAGGCAGGATAGCACAAACCATGACCTTTGTTGAACCAGTTATGGATCACTGGTCGGTGCAAGTGGTTTACACCCACCCACAGAGCCTTGCGGAGCACTCACTCAGGGTTTGGAGTCGGTATCTGGATTAAAAAATCCCATGCCTCGATACATCTAAAGGAGACATATAGGCCTACAGAGAGCGCGAAAATGTCAGTGAATGAATGAGTGAGTGAGTTAATGCGTGAGTGAGTGCGTGAGTGAGTGAGAAAAAAGATAGAGCTAACGAGAAAGAGAGAGAGAGAGAGAGAACGAGAAAGAGAGAGAGAGAGAGAGAGAGAGAGAGAGAGAGAGAGAGAGAGAGAGAGAGAGAGAGAGAGAGAGGTGGGGTGGGGGGGGGGGGTAGGCGGGGTTAACCGTAAATACAATATCACTGATTGCAAGTTTGCGAGATTTCTTCCACGTCACTAAAAGAAGACTAATCATAGTTAATCATAGTACAACTGCAAATACTTCAACTCCGTGCATGTGTCGCATTAAACAATAAACAATATTTATTTCTGTTAATATTAACAGACGGGAGTGGTCAACAGGTGTAGCCTATATAGAGACATTTGCCTACAATTTACAAATGCACTAATAACTAGTCACCATGGACGGCTATATAGTAGTGTACACTATGTAAGACTATGCCAGGAATGAAGCTGTACTCAATATCTAATAAACGTCAGGAATCAACGTGTATTCAATATGTAATAAACACGCCGGGAATGAATGTGTATTCAGTATGTAATAAACACGCCGGGAATGAATGTGTATTCAATATGTAATAAACACGCCGGGAATGAATGTGTATTCAATATGTAATAAACACGCCGGGAATGAATGTGTTTTCAATATGTAATAAACACACCAGGAATGAATGTGTATTCAATATGTAATAAACACACCGGGAATGAATGTGTATTCAATATCTAATAAACACGCCGGGAATGAATGTGTATTCAATATCTAATTAACACGCCAGGAATGAATGTATATTCAATATCTAATAACACACGCCAGGAATTAAGGAACACTCAATGTGTTATTCAATATGTAATTAGAACAGAACGAGTAGTGAATGGCTGTCTGTATTCAATTACCGCCGGGATTGTATTCTAAATCTAATAAACACGCAGGAACGAGTAGTGCGGGCTAATGTTGTCACCGCGTTGTTGTCATGTAATTTGTGCTGAAGAGTAGTGCGGGCTGTTGTTACCCCGTTGTTGTAAATTAGTACAAAACTAGTAGTGCGGCCTGTTGTTTGTTATGTTCTAATGTAATATACACTGCGAGTAATGCGGGCTGTTGTTGAGATGCGTTGTTCTAATGTAATAGTAAGCACGAGTAGTATGGTGCATAGATGGAACGTTGTTGATACAGTACAATCTAGTAGCGAGAACGACTCACCGCGGGCTGTTGTTGTTACCGCGTTGTTCTAATATAATTAGTGCTGATATAGTAGTGCGGGCTGTTGTTATAACCGCGTTGTTCTAATGTATTATATAGTATAATGGCATATAATATCTGACATTTTGTAGTGCAAACAAACGAGTAGTGCGGATGTGTTGTTACCGCGTTGTTTTAATGTAATTGTAACTTTTGTAATTATAGAACGAGTAGTGCGGGCTGTTGTTGTTACCTAGTTGTTTAATGACATTAGTGCAAACGTACTTTGCGTACTGTTGTTGATTATGTAATCATAGTCAAAACGAGTAAAAAACTGTTGGTGTTAATGGCAATGTTCTAATGTAATTAGTACAGAACGAGTAAACAAAAAAACGTTGTTATAACTTGTTTTAATGTAATTATATACAGAACGAGTAGTGCGGGCTGTTGTATATTACCGCAGTGTTCTAATGTAATTAGTAAGAACGATGTAGTGCGGGCTTGTCCTGTTGTTACCGCGTTGTTTCTAATTGTAATTAGTACTGAACGACTAGTGCGGGGTGTTGTTGTTACCCAATTGTTGTAATTATTACAAAAACGAGTAGTGTGGGCTGTTGGTGTTACCGCGTTGTTCTAATGTAATTAGTACAGAACGAGTAGTGCGGGCTGTTGTTGTTACCGCGTTGTTTCTAATGTAATTAGTACAGAACGAGTAGTGCGGGCTGCTGTTTGTTACCGCGTTGTTCTAATGTAATTAGTACAGAACGAGTAGTGCGGGCTGTTTTGTTACCTCGTTGTTCTAATGAGATTTAGTGCTGAAGAGTAGTGGGGGTGTGTACACCCACGTTGTTACCCCGTTGTTGTAATTAGTACAAAACGAGTAGTGTGGGCTGTTGTTGTTACCGCGTTGTTCTAATGTAATTAGTACAGAACGAGTAGTGAAGTTGTTGTTAGAGCGAGTTGTTCTAATGTAATTAGAGAGAATGAGTAGTGCGGGCTGAAGAGAGAACCGCGAGTTGTTCTAATGTAATTAGTACAGAACGAGTAGTGCGGGCTGTATTTAACGACGCGTTGTTCACATGTTATTAGTACGGTTATATGGCGGGAGTTGTTGTTAAGGACCACACAATGAGAGGGTACCCACTGTCGCCACTGCATGGGCTACTCTTCCGATTGGCAAGTGCCGGCTTGTTGTTTGTTATCTTTTATTTGCGTAATTCCCACAGGCAGGATAGCACAAACCATGACCTTTGTTCTAATGTAGTTATGGATCACTGGTCGGTGCAAGTGGTTTACACCCCACCCACAGAGCCTTGCGGAGCACTCACTCAGGGTTTGGAGTCGGTATCTGGATTAAAAAATCCCATGCCTCGATACATCTAAAGGAGACATATAGGCCTACAGAGAGCGCGAAAATGTCAGTGAATGAATGAGTGAGTGAGTTAATGCGTGAGTGAGTGCGTGAGTGAGTGAGAAAAAAGATAGAGCTAACGAGAAAGAGAGAGAGAGAGAGAGAACGAGAAAGAGAGAGAGAGAGAGAGAGAGAGAGAGAGAGAGAGAGAGAGAGAGAGAGAGAGAGAGAGAGAGAGAGAGAGAGAGAGAGAGAGAGAGAGAGAGGGGGGGGTGGGGGGGGGGGGTAGGCGGGTTAACCGTAAATACAATATCACTGATTGCAAGTTTGCGAGATTTCTTCCACGTCACTAAAAGAAGACTAATCATAGTTAATCATAGTACAACTGCAAATACTTCAAATCCATGCATGTGTCGCATTAAACAATAAACAATATTTATTTCTGTTAATATTAACAGACGGGAGTGGTCAACAGGTGTAGCCTATATAAAGACATTTGCCTACAATATACAAACGCACTAATAACTAGTCACCATGGACGGCTATATAATAGTGTACACTATGTAAGACTATGTCCGATATCAGGAATGAATGTGTACTCAATATCTAATAGACACGTCAGGAATGTATGTGTCAATATCTAATAGACACGGAATGTATGTGTACTCAATATCTAATAAACACCCGAATGTATATTCAATTCTAATATGTAATGAATGTATACTCAATATCTAATAAACACACCAGGAATGACTGTATATTCAATATCTAATAAACACCCCAGGAATGAATGTATATTCAATATCTAATAAACACGCCAGGAATGACTGTATATTCAATATCTAATAAACACCCCAGGAATGAATGTATACTCAATATCTAATAAACACACCAGGAATGAATGTATATTCAATATCTAATAAACACGCCAGGAATGAATGTATATTCAATATCTAATAAACACGCCGGAAATGAATGTGTATTCAATATCTAATAAACACGCCGGGAATGAATGTGTATTCAGTATGTAATAAACACGCCGGGAATGAATGTGTATTCAATATGTAATAAACACGCCAGTAATGAATGTGTATTCAATATCTAATAAACACGCCAGGAATGAATGTATATTCAATATCTAATAAACACCCCAGGAATGAATGTATATTCAATATCTAATAAACACGCCGGGAATGAATGTGTATTCAATATCTAATAAACACGCCGGGAATGAATGTGTATTCAATATCTAATAAACACCCCAGGAATGAATGTATATTCAATATCTAATAAACACGCCGGGAATGAATGTATATTCAATATCTAATAAACACGCAGGGAATGAATGTATATTCAATATCTAATAAACACGCCGGGAATGAATGTGTATTCAATATCTAATAAACACGTCAGGAATGAATGTGTATTCAATATCTAATAAACACCCCAGGAATTACTGCTGTTGTTACCGCGTTGTTGTAATTAGAACAGAACGAGTAGTGCGGGCTGTTGTTGTTACCGCGTTGTTCTAATGTAATTAGTGCTGAAGAGTAGTGCGGGCTGTTGTTGTTACCCCGTTGTTGTAATTAGTACAAAACGAGTAGTGCGGGCTGTTGTTGTTACCGCGTTGTTCTAATGTAATTAGTACAGAACGAGTAGTGCGGGCTGTTGTTGTTACTGCGTTGTTCTAATGTAATTAGTACAGAACGAGTAGTACAGGCAGTTGTTACCACGTTGTTGTAATGTAATTAGTACAGAACGAGTAGTGCGGGCTGTTGTTGTTACCGCGTTGTTCTAATGTAATTAGTGCTGAACGAGTAGTGCGGGCTGTTGTTGTTACCGCGTTGTTCTAATGTAATTAGTACAGAACGAGTAGTGCGGGCTGTTGTTGTTACTGCGTTGTTCTAATGTAATTAGTACAGAACGAGTAGTGCGGGCTGTTGTTACCGCGTTGTTGTAATGTAATTAGTACAGAACGAGTAGTGCGGGCTGTTGTTGTTACCGCGTTGTTCTAATGTAATTAGTGCTGAACGAGTAGTGCGGGCTGTTGTTGTTACCGCGTTGTTCTAATGTAATTAGTACAGAACGAGTAGTGCGGGCTGTTGTTGTTACCCCATTGTTGTAATAAGTACAGAACGAGTAGTGCGGGCTGCTGTTGTTACCGCGTTGTTCTAATGTGAGTTTTACACAACGAGTAGTACGGACTGCTGTTGTTACCGCGTTGTTCTAATGTAATTAGTACAGAACGAGTAGTGCGGGCTGTTGTTGTTACCGCGTTGTTCTAATGTAATTAGTGCTGAACGAGTAGTGCGGGCTGTTGTTGTTACCGCGTTGTTGTTGTAATTAGTACAAAACGAGTAGTGCGGGCTGTTGTTGTTACCGCGTTGTTCTAATGTAATTAGTACAGAACGAGTAGTGCGGGCTGTTGTTGTTACCGCGTTGTTCTAATGTAATTAGTACAGAACGAGTAGTGCGGGCTGCTGTTGTTACCGCGTTGTTCTAATGTAATTAGTACAGAACGAGTAGTGCGGGCTGCTGTTGTTACCGCGTTGTTCTAATGTGAGTTTTACACAACGAGTAGTACGGACTGCTGTTCTTACCGCGTTGTTGTAATTAGTACAGAACGAGTAGTGCGGGCTGTTGTTGTTACCGCGTTGTTCTAATGTAATTAGTGCTGAACGAGTAGTGCGGGCTGTTGTTGTTACCCCGTTGTTGTAATTATTACAAAACGAGTAGTGTGGGCTGTTGGTGTTACCGCGTTGTTCTAATGTAATTAGTACAGAACGAGTAGTGCGGGCTGTTGTTGTTACCGCGTTGTTCTAATGTAATTAGTACAGAACGAGTAGTGCGGGCTGCTGTTGTTACCGCGTTGTTCTAATGTAATTAGTACAGAACGAGTAGTGCGGGCTGCTGTTGTTACCGCGTTGTTTTAAAATATTTAGTACATAACGAGTAGTGCGGGGTGTTGTTGTTACCCCGTTGTTGTAATTATTACAAAACGAGTAGTGTGGGCTGTTGGTGTTACCGCGTTGTTCTAATGTAATTAGTACAGAACGAGTAGTGCGGGCTGTTGTTGTTACCGCGTTGTTCTAATGTAATTAGTGCTGAACGAGTAGTGCGGGCTGCTGTTTTTTCCGCGTTGTTCTAATGTAATTAGTACAGAACGAGTAGTGCGGGCTGTTTTTGTTACCTCGTTGTTCTAATGTAATTAGTGCTGAACGAGTAGTGCGGGCTGTTGTTGTTACCCCGTTGTTGTAATTAGTACAAAACGAGTAGTGTGGGCTGTTGTTGTTACCGCGTTGTTCTAATGTAATTAGTACAGAACGAGTAGTGCGGGCTGCTGTTGTTACCGCGTTGTTCTAATGTAATTAGTGCTGAATGAGTAGTGCGGGCTGTTGTTGTTACCGCGTTGTTCTAATGTAATTAGTACAGAACGAGTAGTGCGGGCTGTTGTTTTGACCCCGTTGTTGTAATTAGTACAAAACGAGTAGTGTGGGCTGTTGTTGTTACCGCGTTGTTCTAATGTAATTAGTACAGAACGAGTAGTGCGGGCTGCTGTTGTTACCGCGTTGTTCTAATGTAATTAGTGCTGAATGAGTAGTGCGGGCTGTTGTTGTTACCGCGTTGTTCTAATGTAATTAGTACAGAACGAGTAGTGCGGGCTGTTGTTGTTACCGCGTTGTTCTAATGTAATTAGTACAGAACGAGTAGTACGGGCTGCTGTTGTTACCGCGTTGTTCTAATGTAATTAGTGCTGAACGAGTAGTGCGGGCTGTTGTTGTTACCGCGTTGTTCTAATGTAATTAGTACAGAACGAGTAGTGCGGGCTGTTGTTGTTACCGCGTTGTTCTAATGTAATTAGTACAGAACGAGTAGTGCGGGCTGTTGTTGTTACCGCGTTGTTCTAATGTAATTAGTGCTGAACGAGTAGTGCGGGCTGTTGTTGTTACCGCGTTGTTGTAATGTAATTAGTACAGAACGAGTAGTGCGGGCTGTTGTTGTTACCGCGTTGTTGTAATTAGTATGAACGAGTAGTGCGGGCTGTTGTTGTTACCGCGTTGTTCTAATGTAATTAGTACAGAACGAGTAGTGCGGGCTGCTGTTGTTACCGCGTTGTTCTAATAGAATTAGTGCTGAATGAGTAGTGCGGCCTGTTGTTGTTACCGCGTTGTTCTAATGTAATTAGTACAGAACGAGTAGTGCGGGCTGTTGTTTTGACCCCGTTGTTGTAATAAGTACAAAACGAGTAGTGTGGGCTGTTGTTGTTACCGCGTTGTTCTAATGTAATTAGTACAGAACGAGTAGTGCGGGCTGCTGTTGTTACCGCGTTGTTCTAATGTAATTAGTGCTGCATGAGTAGTGCGGGCTGTTGTTGTTACCGCGTTGTTCTAATGTAATTAGTACAGAACGAGTAGTGCGGGCTGTTTTTGTTACTGCGTTGTTCTAATGTAATTAGTACAGAACGAGTAGTGCGGGCTGTTGTTTTTACCGCGTTGTTCTAATGTAATTAGTACAGAACGAGTAGTACGGGCTGCTGTTGTTACCGCGTTGTTCTAATGTAATTAGTGCTGAACGAGTAGTGCGGGCTGTTGTTGTTACCCCGTTGTTTTTATGTAATTAGTACAGAACGAGTAGTGCGGGCTGTTGTTGTTACCGCGTTGTTCTAATGTAATTAGTACAGAACGAGTAGTGCTGCTGGCTGTTTTGTTACCGCGTTGTTCTAATGTAATTAGTGCTGAACGAGTAGTGCGGGCTGTTGTTGTTACCGCGTTGTTCTAATGTAATTAATGCTGAATGAGTAGTGCGGGCTGTTGTTGTTACCGCGTTGTTCTAATGTAATTAGTACAGAACGAGTAGTGCGGGCTGCTGTTGTTACCGCGTTGTTCTAATGTAATTAGTGCTGAATGAGTAGTGCGGGCTGTTGTTGTTACCGCGTTGTTCTAATGTAATTAGTACAGAACGAGTAGTGCGGGCTGTTTTTGTTACTGCGTTGTCTTAATGTATTTAGTACAGAACGAGTAGTGCGGGGTGTTGTTTTTACCGCGTTGTTCTAATGTAATTAGTACAGAACGAGTAGTACGGGCTGCTGTTGTTACCGCGTTGTTCTAATGTAATTAGTGCTGAACGAGTAGTGCCGGCTGTTGTTGTTACCGCGTTGTTTTTTGTAATTAGTGCTGAACGAGCAGTGCGGGCTGTTGTTGTTACCCCGTTGTTGTAATTAGTACAAAACGAGTAGTGCGGGCTGTTGTTGTTACCGCGTTGTTCTAATGTAATTAATACAGAACGAGTAATGCGGGCTGTTGTTGTTACCGCGTGTTGTAATGTAATTAGTACAGAACGAGTAGTGCGGGCTGCTGTTGTTACCGCGTTGTTGTAATGTAATTAGTACAGAACGAGTAGTGCGGGCTGCTGTTGTTACCGCGTTGTTGTAATGTAATTAGTACAGAACGAGTAGTGCGGGCTGATGTTGTTACCGCGTTGTTGTAATGTAATTAGTACAGAAGGAGTAGTGCTGGCTGCTGTTGTTACTGCGTTGTTCTAATGTAATTAGTGCTGAACGAGTAGTGCGGGCTGTTGTTGTTACCGCGTTGTTGTAATGTAATTAGTGCTGGACGAGTAGTACAGGCTATTTTTGTTATCGCGTTGCTGTAATTAGTACAGAACGAGTAGTGCGGGCTGATGTTGTTACCGCGTTGTTCTAATTAGTACAGAACGAGTAGTGCGGGCTGTTGTTGTTACCGCGTTGAGTAATGCAATTAGTGGGAACGAGTAGTGCGGGCTGTTGTTGTTACCGCGTTGTTCTAATGTAATTAGTACAGAACGAGTAGTGCGGGCTGTTGTTGTTACCGCGTTGTTCTAATGTAATTAGTACAGAACGAGTAGTGTGGGCTGTTGTTGTTACCGCGTTGTTCTAATGTAATTAGTACAGAACGAGTAGTGCGGGCTGTTGTTGTTACCGCGTTGTTCTAATGTAATTAGTACAGAACGAGTAGTGCGGGCTGGTTACTGAAGGGGTAGTGCTGTTGTGTAATTAGTACAGAACGAGTAGTACGGGCTGTTGTTGTTACCGCGTTGTTCTAATGTAATTAGTGCTGAACGAGTAGTGCGGGCTGTTGTTGTTACCGCGTTGTTCTAATGTAATTAGTACAGAACGAGTAGTGCGGGCTGCTGTTGTTACCGCGTTGTTCTAATGTAATTAGTACAGAACGAGTAGTGCGGGCTGTTTTTGTTACCGCGTTGTTCTAATGTAATTAGTGCTGAACGAGTAGTGCGGGCTGTTGTTGTTACCGCGTTGTTCTAATGTAATTAGTACAGAACGAGTAGTGCGGGCTGTTGTTGTTACCGCGTTGTTCTAATGTAATTAGTACAGAACGAGTAGTGCGGGCTGCTGTTGTTACCGCGTTGTTCTAATGTAATTAGTGCTGAACGAGTAGTGCCGGCTGTTGTTGTTACCCCGTTGTTTTTTTGTAATTAGTGCTGAACGAGCAGTGCGGGCTGTTGTTGTTACCCCGTTGTTGTAATTAGTACAAAACGAGTAGTGCGGGCTGTTGTTGTTACCGCGTTGTTCTAATGTAATTAGTACAGAACGAGTAGTGCGGGCTGCTGTTGTTACCGCGTTGTTGTAATGTAATTAGTATAGAACGAGTAGTGCGGGCTGCTGTTGATACCGCGTTGTTGTAATGTAATTAGTACAGAACGAGCAATGCGGGGTGATGTTGTTACCGCGTTGTTGTAATATAATTAGTACAGAAGGGGTAGTGCTGGCTGCTGTTGTTACTGCGTTGTTCTTATGTAATTAGACCAGAACAA
Source organism: Gigantopelta aegis (assembly GCF_016097555.1). NCBI lineage: Eukaryota > Metazoa > Mollusca > Gastropoda > Neomphalida > Peltospiridae > Gigantopelta > Gigantopelta aegis. The sequence continues at coordinate 439,170 of NC_054705.1, forward strand.
GTAATGCCGGCTGTTGTTGTTACAGCGATGTTGTAATGTAATTAGTGCTGGACGAGTAGTACAGGCTGTTGTTGTTACCGCGTTGCTGTAATTAGTACAGAACGAGTAGTGCGGGCTGATGTTGTTACCGCGTTGTTCTAATGCAATTAGTACAGAACGAGTAGTGCGGGCTGTTGTTGTTACCGCGTTGTTCTAATGCAATTAGTACAGAACGAGTAGTGCGGGCTGATGTTGTTACCGCGTTGTTCTAATGCAATTAGTACAGAACGAGTAGTGCGGGCTGTTGTTGTTACCGCGTTGTTCTAATGCAATTAGTACAGAAGCAGTAGTACAGGCTGTTGTTGTTACTGCGTTGTTGTAATTAGTACAGAACGAGTAGTGCGGGCTGTTGTTGTTACCGCGTTGTTCTAATGTAATTAGTGCTGGACGAGTAGTACAGGCTGTTGTTCTTACCGCGTTGTTGTAATTAGTACAGAACAAGTAGTGCTGGCTGCTTTTGTTACCGCGTTGTTGCAATGTATTTAGTACAGAACGAGTAGTGTTGGCTGCTGTTCTTACCGCGTTGTTGTGATTAGTACAGAACGAGTAGTGTGGGCTGCTTTTGTTCTAATGTAATTAGTGCTAAACGAGCAGTGCGGGCTGTTGTTGTTACCGCGTTGTTCTAATGCAATTAGTACAGAACGAGTAGTGCGGGCTGTTGTTGTTACCGCGTTGTTCTAATGCAATTAGTACAGAAGCAGTAGTACAGGCTGCTGTTGTTACTGCGTTGTTGTAATTAGTACAGAACGAGTAGTGCGGACTGTTGTTGTTACCGAGTTGTTCTAATGTAATTAGTACAGAACGAGTAGTGCGGGCTGTTTTTGTTACTGCGTTGTCTTAATGTATTTAGTACAGAACGAGTAGTGCGGGGTGTTGTTTTTACCGCGTTGTTCTAATGTAATTAGTAGAGAACGAGTAGTACGGGCTGCTGTTGTTACCGCGTTGTTCTAATGTAATTAGTGCTGAACGAGTAGTGCCGGCTGTTGTTGTTACCCCGTTGTTTTTTTGTAATTAGTGCTGAACGAGCAGTGCGGGCTGTTGTTGTTACCCCGTTGTTGTAATTAGTACAAAACGAGTAGTGCGGGCTGTTGTTGTTACCGCGTTGTTCTAATGTAATTAGTACAGAACGAGTAGTGCGGGCTGCTGTTGTTACCGCGTTGTTGTAATGTAATTAGTATAGAACGAGTAGTGCGGGATGCTGTTGATACCGCGTTGTTGTAATGTAATTAGTACAGAACGAGCAATGCGTGGTGATGTTGTTACCGCGTTGTTGTAATATAATTAGTACAGAAGGGGTAGTGCTGGCTGCTGTTGTTACTGCGTTGTTCTTATGTAATTAGACCAGAACAAGTAATGCTGGCTGTTGTTGTTACAGCGATGTTGTAATGTAATTAGTGCTGGACGAGTAGTACAGGCTGTTGTTGTTACCGCGTTGTTCTAATGTAATTAGTGCTGGACGAGTAGTACAGGCTATTTTTGTTATCGCGTTGCTGTAATTAGTACAGAACGAGTAGTGCGGGCTGATGTTGTTACCGCGTTGTTCTAATGCAATTAGTACAGAACGAGTAGTGCGGGCTGTTGTTGTTACCGCGTTGTTCTAATGCAATTAGTACAGAACGAGTAGTGCGGGCTGATGTTGTTACCGCGTTGTTCTAATGCAATTAGTACAGAACGAGTAGTGCGGGCTGTTGTTTTTACCGCGTTGTTCTAATGTAATTAGTACAGAACGAGTAGTACGGGCTGCTGTTGTTACCGCGTTGTTCTAATGTAATTAGTGCTGAACGAGTAGTGCCGGCTGTTGTTGTTACCCCGTTGTTTTTATGTAATTAGTACAGAACGAGTAGTGCGGGCTGCTGTTTTTCCCGCGTTGTTCTAATGTAATTAGTACAGAACGAGTAGTGCGGGCTGTTTTTGTTACCGCGTTGTTCTAATGTAATTATGTGCTGAAGGGGTAGTGCGGGCTGTTGTTGTTACCCCGTAGTTGTAATTAGTACAAAACGAGTAGTGTGGGCTGTTGTTGTTACCGCGTTGTTCTAATGTAATTAGTGCTGAATGAGTAGTGCGGGCTGTTGTTGTTACCGCGTTGTTCTAATGTAATTAGTATAGAACGAGTAGTGCGGGCTGCTGTTGTTACCGCGTTGTTCTAATGTAATTAGTGCTGAATGAGTAGTGCGGGCTGTTGTTGTTACCGAGTTGTTCTAATGTAATTAGTACAGAACGAGTAGTGCGGGCTGTTTTTGTTACTGCGTTGTTCTAATGTAATTAGTACAGAACGAGTAGTGCGGGCTGCCCTTGTTACCGCGTTGTCTTAATGTATTTAGTACAGAACGAGTAGTGCGGGGTGTTGTTTTTACCGCGTTGTTCTAATGTAATTAGTACAGAACGAGTAGTACGGGCTGCTGTTGTTACCGCGTTGTTCTAATGTAATTAGTGCTGAACGAGTAGTGCCGGCTGTTGTTGTTACCCCGTTGTTTTTTTGTAATTAGTGCTGAACGAGCAGTGCGGGCTGTTGTTGTTACCCCGTTGTTGTAATTAGTACAAAACGAGTAGTGCGGGCTGTTGTTGTTACCGCGTTGTTCTAATGTAATTAGTACAGAACGAGTAGTGCGGGCTGCTGTTGTTACCGCGTTGTTGTAATGTAATTAGTATAGAACGAGTAGTGCGGGCTGCTGTTGATACCGCGTTGTTGTAATGTAATTAGTACAGAACGAGCAATGCGGGGTGATGTTGTTACCGCGTTGTTGTAATATAATTAGTACAGAAGGGGTAGTGCTGGCTGCTGTTGTTACTGCGTTGTTCTTATGTAATTAGACCAGAACAAGTAATGCCGGCTGTTGTTGTTACAGCGATGTTGTAATGTAATTAGTGCTGGACGAGTAGTACAGGCTGTTGTTGTTACCGCGTTGCTGTAATTAGTACAGAACGAGTAGTGCGGGCTGATGTTGTTACCGCGTTGTTCTAATGCAATTAGTACAGAACGAGTAGTGCGGGCTGTTGTTGTTACCGCGTTGTTCTAATGCAATTAGTACAGAACGAGTAGTGCGGGCTGATGTTGTTACCGCGTTGTTCTAATGCAATTAGTACAGAACGAGTAGTGCGGGCTGTTGTTGTTACCGCGTTGTTCTAATGCAATTAGTACAGAAGCAGTAGTACAGGCTGTTGTTGTTACTGCGTTGTTGTAATTAGTACAGAACGAGTAGTGCGGACTGTTGTTGTTACCGCGTTGTTCTAATGTAATTAGTGCTGGACGAGTAGTACAGGCTGTTGTTCTTACCGCGTTGTTGTAATTAGTACAGAACAAGTAGTGCTGGCTGCTTTTGTTACCGCGTTGTTGCAATGTAATTAGTACAGAACGAGTAGTGTTGGTTGCTGTTGTTACCGCGTTGTTGCAATGTAATTAGTACAGAACGAGTAGTGTTGCCTGCTGTTCTTACCGCGTTGCTGTGATTAGTACAGAACGAGTAGTGCGGGCTGCTTTTGTTCTAATGTAATTAGTGATAAACGAGCAGTGCGGGCTGTTGTTGTTACCGCGTTGTTCTAATGTAATTAGTACAGAACGAGCATTGCGGGCTGCTGTTGTTACCGCGTTGTTCTAATGTAATTAGTACAGAACGAGTAGAGTGGGCTGTTGTTGTTACAGCGTTGTTCTAATGTAATTAGTGTTGGATGAGTCTTGCGGGCTGTTGTTGTTTCCGCTTTGTTGTAATGTAATTAGTACAGCACGAGTAGTGCTGACTGTTGTTGTTACCGCGTTATTGTAATTAGTACAGAACGAGTAGTGCAAGCTGTTGTTGTTACCGCGTTGTTCTAATGTAATTAGTGCTCAACGAGCAGTGCGGGCTGTTGTTGTTACCCCGTTGTTGTAATTAGTACAAAACGAGTAGTGCGGGCTCCTGTTGTTACCGCGTTGTTCCGATGTGATTTTTACACAACGAGTAGTGTGGGCTGCTGTTGTTACCGCGTTGTTCTGATGTAATTAGTACAGAACGAGTAATGCGGGCTGTTGTTTTGTTACCGCGTTGTTCTAATGTAATTAGTACAGAACGAGTAGTGTGGGCTGCTGTTGTTACCGTGTTGTTCTAATGTAATTAGTACAGAACGAGTAGTACGGACTGCTGTTGTTACCGCGTTGTTGTAATTAGTACAGAACGAGTAGTGCGGGCTGTTGTTGTTACCGCGTTGTTCTAATGTAATTAGTACAGAACGAGTAGTGCGGGCTGTTGTTGTTACCGCGTTGTTCTAATGTAACTAGTACATAACGAGTAGTACGGACTGCTGTTGTTACCGCGTTGTTGTAATTAGTATAGAACGAGTAGTGCTGGCTGTTGTTGTTACCGCGTTGTTCTAATGTAATTAGTGCTGAACGAGTTGTGCGGGCTGTTTTTGTTACTGCGTTGTTCTAATGTAATTAGTACAGAACGAGTAGTGCGGGCTGTTGTTATTACTGCGTTGTTCTAATGTAATTAGTACAGAACGAGTAGTACGGGCTGCTGTTGTTACCGCGTTTTTGTAATTAGTACAGAACGAGTAGTGCGGGCTGTTGTTGTTACCGCGATGTTATAATGTAATTAGTGCTGAAGGAGTAGTGCGGACTGCTGTTGTTACCGCGATGTTGTAATTAGTATAGAACGAGTAGTGCGGGCTGTTGTTGTTACTGCGTTGTTCTAATGTAATTAGTGCTGAACGAGTAGTGCGGGCTGTTGTTGTTTCCGCGTTGTTCTAATGTAATTAGTACAGAACGAGTAGTGCGGGCTGTTGTTATTACTGCGTTGTTCTAATGTAATTAGTACAGAACGAGTAGTACGGGCTGCTGTTGTTACCGCGTTTTTGTAATTAGTACAGAACGAGTAGTGCGGGCTGTTGTTGTTACCGCGATGTTCTAATGTAATTAGTGCTGAAGGAGTAGTGCGGGCTGTTGTTGTTACTGCGTTGTTCTAATGTAATTAGTATAGAACGAGTAGTGCGGACTGCTGTTGTTACCGCGTTGTTGTAATTAGTATAGAACGAGTAGTTCGGGCTGTTGTTGTTACTGCGTTGTTCTAATGTAATTAGTGCTGAACGAGTAGTGCGGGCTGTTGTTGTTTCCGCGTTGTTCTAATGTAATTAGTACAGAACGAGTAGTGCGGGCTGTTGCTATTACTGCGTTGTTCTAATGTAATTAGTACAGAACGAGTAGTACGGGCTGCTGTTGTTACCGCGTTTTTGTAATTAGTACAGAACGAGTAGTGCGGGCTGTTGTTGTTACCGCGATGTTCTAATGTAATTAGTGCTGAAGGTGTAGTGCGGACTGTTGTTGTTACCCCGTTGTTGTAATTAGTACAAAACGAGTAGTGCGGGCTGTTGTTGTTACCGCGTTGTTCTAATGTGATTTTTACACAACGAGTAGTGCGGGCTGCTGTTGTTACCGCGTTGTTCTAATTTAATTAGTACAGAACGAGTAGTGCGGGCTGCTGTTGTTACTGTGTTGTTGTAATTAGTACAGAACGAGTAGTGCGGGCTGTTGTTGTTACCCCGTTGTTGTAATTAGTACAAAACGAGTAGTGTGGGCTGCTGTTTTTCCCGCGTTGTTCTAATGTAATTAGTACAGTACGAGTAGTGCGGGCTGTTTTTGTTACCGCGTTGTTCTAATGTAATTAGTGCTGAACGAGTAGTGCGGGCTGTTGTTGTTACCGCGTTGTTGTAATATAATTAGTACAGAACGAGTAGTGCGAGCTGCTGTTGTTACCGCGTTGTTGTAATGTAATTAGTACAGAACGAGTAGTGCATGCTGCTGTTGTTACCGCGTTGTTCTAATGTAATTAGTGCTGAACGAGTAGTGCGTGCTGGTGTTGCACACGTAGTTAAAGTGCAATCTGCTGTCGACACACAATCAAACCCGTTTATTGATTCCACGCCTCGGTTTGTTACTGTGTTCATCACATAGGCAATTAATAAAGTGCACAGCCACGTCTTGGGGACACGTTAAAGCTTTGTTTGTTACTGTCTTGATCACATAGGCAATGAATAAAGTGCACAGCCACATCTTGGGGACAAGTTAAAGCTGTGTTTATTACTGTGTTCATCAGATAGGCAATAACTAAAGTGCACAGCCACATCTTGGGGACAAGTTAAAGCTTTGTTTGTTACTGTGTTCATCACATAGGCAATGAATAAAGTGCACAGCCACATCTTGGGGACAAGTTAAAGCTTTGTTTATTACTGTGTTCATCAGATAGGCAATAACTAAAGTGCACAACCACATCTTGGGGACAAGTTAAAGCTTTGTTTGTTACTGTGTTCATCACATAGGCAATGAATAAAGTGCACAGCCACATCTTGGGGACAAGTTAAAGCTTTGTTTATTACTGTGTTCATCAGATAGGCAATAACTAAAGTGCACAGCCACATCTTGGGGACAAGTTAAAGCTTTGTTTGTTACTGTGTTCAACGCATAGGCAATGAATAAAGTGCACAGCCACATCTTGGGGACAAGTTAAAGCTTTGTTTGTTACTGTGTTCATCACATAGGCAATGAATAAAGTGCACAGCCACATATTGGGGACAAGTTAAAGCTTTTTTTATTACTGTGTTCATCACATAGGCAATGCATAAAGTGCACAGCCACATCTTGGGGACAAGTTAAAGCTTTGTTTGTTACTGTGTTCATCACATAGGCAATGAATAAAGTGCACAGCCACATCTTGGGGACGAGTTAAAGCTTTGCTTGTTACTGTGTTCATCACATAGGCAATGAATAAAGTGCACAGCCACATCTTGGGGACAAGTTAAAGCTGTGTTTATTACTGTGTTCATCACATAGGCAATGAATAAAGTGCACAGGCACATCTTGGGGACAAGTTAAAGCTTTGTTTGTTACTGTGTTCATCACATAGGCAATGACTAAAGTGAACAGCCACATCTTGGGGACAAGTTAAAGCTTTGTTTGTTACTGTGTTCATCACATAGGCAATGAATAAAGTGCACAGCCACATCTTGGGGACACGTTAAAGCTTTGTTTGTTACTGTGTTCATCGCATAGGCAATGAATGAAGTGCACAGCCACATCTTGGGGACAAGTTAAAGCTTTGTTTGTTACTGTGTTCGTCACATAGGCAATGAATAAAGCGCACAGCCACATCTTGGGGACAAGTTAAAGCTTTGTTTGTTACTGTGTCCATCACATAGGCAATGCATAAAGTGCACAGCCACATCTTGGGGACAAGTTAAAGCTTTGTTTATTTCTGTGTCCATCACATAGGCAATGACTAAAGTGCACAGCCACATCTTGGGGACAAGTTAAAGCTTTGTTTGTTACTGTGTTCATCACATAGGCAATGACTAAAGTGCACAGCCACATCTTGGGGACAAGTTAAAGCTTTGTTTGTTACTGTGTTCATCACATAGGCAATGAGTGAAGTGCACAGCCACATATTGGGGACAAGTTAAAGCTTTGTTTATTCCTGTGTTCATCGCATAGGCAATGAATAAAGTGCACAGCCACATCTTGGGGACAAGTTAAAGCTGTGTTTATTTAACGACTCTATTAGAGGACATTGATTAATTAGTCATTGTCTATTGGAAGTCAAACATTTCGTAATTCTAGCGCATAGTCATCAGTGGAAACTCGCTACATTTTACCACTAGAAACAAGCGGTTGTTTATATGCATCATCCCACACACAGGATAGTACATACCACGGTCTTTGATATTCCGGTCGTGTTGCACTGGCTGGAACGAGAGATAGCCCAATGGGCCCACCGACGGGGATCAATCCCACACCGACCGTTCATCGAGCGAACGATGTACCACTGGGCTTTGCCCCTACTCTATGCACGTGAAGTCACAGTATTTAATGAGTTTCATGATGAAATGGTGAGTTGTTAATACTTACCAATAACTATTTAAGCTATTTGTAATTACTGTACTATAAATACGAGCACGTTATTGTGTGCAGGGTCGTGTACTGGTGACATTTGTAGTTTGGTAAGTTAGATAGTTATGTAGGTTGTTGATCTTGAACTGCAAGTAAATGCTTTCATCACATTAATTTTGTATGTGTATATTTTCTTTAAAATGTGCAACAAAAAGAAGACGCATACTCTTTATTTATCTTGCATTTATCAAATGAAATGTTTATCTTGTCATTGTAAAATACTGGTGGAATCTATGTCCATCCCCATGTGTAGTTCTTTAACTAGTCTGTGATACTCTCCATGGCCATTGCGTTTCATATTGATATGGTATATCCATCATGTTCTAATCAACCTCTAGTCTGTGATACTCTCCATGGCCATTGCGTTTCATATTGATATGGTGTATCCATCATGTTCTAATCAACCTCTAGTCTGTGATACTCTCCATGGCCATTGCGTTTCATATTGATATGGTGTATCCATCATGTTCTAATCAACCTCTTTATCATTTATTTCCTCTTTATCTATACCAGTAACAATACATCACCAGCATCACCATCAGTGTTGTAGCCGAGTTGGTGAAATTTCCTCTTTATCTATACCAGTAACAATACATCACCAGCATCACCATCAGTGTTGTAGCCGAGTTGGTGAAATTTTGACGTGTAATTCTGGAGATTGTTTGTGTGCTTCGAACTATATAGCATACAACACACGTGAAAATAAAATATTTGCATTGTTATGTTCTCGTGCGATCTTGCTTAAACACATGTCAGGTGTGTTCGTACAAAACGACAACCGACGACGGATGACGTGTGCGGAAGCAGGAGCGGAAGGGAAAAAACGGATAAATGTATTCGCGGCTATATACAATTGTTCACTACTTTATACCATAGTCCAATTCTCCACACAGAATTGAAAGCCTTTTTAAAATCGATAAAAGTGCAGTATAATTTTGTTTTCTTTTTAGTTTTTAGTAGTTCAATACGGTCACATAATGTAAACATGCGTTCAGTTGTGGAATAGAATTTTCTAAACTCGGCTTGAGCTTCAGATAATAGCAAATTTCTTTCTAGAAATAAAGTGATACGTTTATTTATAACAGCAGTAAACAACTTTACCAGCCAGCTAAGTAGGGTTATAGGTCTGTAATGTTCCGTGTTATCTCTGTTTCCACGTTTATGGGTAGGTCTAATAATACCACCTAACCAGGACTCGGGGGGGGGGGGGGGGGGGGGGGATACCCTTATGAAAAACGATTTAAAAAAAGATTAACATTTACTCTGTATATCAATCATAATATTAATTGTTTCGTTCATATATTATTTTATTATTACATCTATTACATGCGCTGTATTGGTTTTATGATGTTTAGCTACGGCAAGCACCTCAAGCGAGCGCTTGACTGTGTGAGCTAGAGGACGCCGAGCGGGTTATTTAGTGCCCCGCGTCAAGCACTCCATGACTGACCATCAATGGTTTTCCTAATTGCTAATTAGTATGGATAGTTGTCGGGATATTTCCCACATGGTCCAGCTCTAACAAAATTAACGACAGTTGCAGAACGGTCCAGCAGTCCAATAACGAAACTGATACTTGCGGATATATGAAGTCGAGGGGAATTTGTAGAAGGAACAGTTTAATAATTGGAATTACGTTCGATGATCACGTAACCTAATGAATTAACCATGAAGTAAGCTAAAACATTTTATGATTTAATTATTTATCATTTATTTATACGTTACAAATGCGCCACACGAGTGGAATAACAACATAGTTGTATGTTTATTTGGGGAATATGACTTATAGACAGGACATAGGAATCCACATGACAACTAACTGTGCTTCACTACTCGCTGATGTGATTATCCATGCATAGGAATAAGAATTTCTGACTAATCTGGTTAAACGAAAACAACGGAATATGGCTAAAACTGTCTGCTATATTGATGATCTTACGTCATGCAATAATAGTAGGAGTTCGAGAGTTCGAGAGAGAGAGAGAGAGAGAGAGAGAGAGAGAGAGAGAGAGAGAGAGAGAGAGAGAGAGAGGAAGGAAATGGTTTATTTAACGACGCACTCAACACATTTTATTTACGGTTATATGGCGTCGGAAGAGAGATAGAGATGCAGAGACAGAGACAGAGAGAGAGAGAGAGAGAGAGAGAGAGAGAGAGAGAGAGAGAGAGAGAGAGAGAGAGAGAGAGAGAGAGAGAGAGAGAGAGAGAGAGAGAGAGAGAGAGACAGATACAGAGAGAGAGAGAGAGAGAGAGAGAGAGAGAGAGAGAGAGAGAGAGAGAGAGAGAGAGAGAGAGAGAGACAGACAGACAGACAGACATGAGTAATGTTAGAACTTATGAAATCAGTGAGATACAAATAGGACAACGTTCGATTTTCAAAACAAATATTTATTCATTTATTGTGTTTTGAATAAACATTATTGCCCCAGGCGAATTTGTGAATCTGATGGAAAACAACCTCTCTATTCTAAACAACTATTGCATTAAACTGCAAGAGACCGTGGTAATTATTTAGTAGTAATCATCCGTGCTTATTTTCGCTGAATTGAAAATGAGTGCCATTGTTTTATGTCGCGTGCCTGTTACGTTGCGCTGTGAATGTGAACGTCGTGTTACGTGTGCGGCTATCTCAGCCTGTTACGTTGCGCTGTGAATGTGAACGTCGTGTTACGTGTGCGGCTATCTCAGCCTGTTACGTTGCGCTGTGAATGTGAACGTCGTGTTACGTGCGCGGCTATCTCAGCCTGTTACGTTGCGCTGTGAATGTGAACGTCGTGTTACGTGCGCGGCTATCTCAGCATGTTACGTTGCGCTGTGAATGTGAACGTCGTGTTACGTGTGCGGCTATCTCAGCCTGTTACGTTGCGCTGTGAATGTGAACGTCGTGTTACGTGCGCGGCTACCTCAGCCTGTTACGTTGCGCTGTGAATGTGAACGTCGTGTTACGTGCGGGGCTGTCTCAGCCTCGTGTTAATTGTGCAATAAAGTACATTCCCAGTCTGGAGCTCGACACGTGCTGTCGCGGCTCGACTTGGGAATCCTTTTCTACTGGGATGTATGCGGCCATTGGAATTGATTGAACGCTGGAACGCTTCTCGTTTCGACGGGCTGCCCCACCAGGTTGGATTCTTTTTTAGCGAGATTTCTCCACGTCATTTCTCTGTCTGACTATGTTGACTTGGGGGGTTTTCGTGACTCGTATGACGGCCATTCTGCAGAACGCCACGGTTTTTCGCGTTTAGTCTCTACATGTCCGAGCCTGTCCTAGCAACACTGGAAGATTGACCGCCCCACTCTGAATAGGAAGCGGGATCGGCCCCTACTACTCTATTCTAGACTTTACTTTGTTTTATTGTGATACCATCTCGTATCCTCCGGAGTCGGGCCCGTCCGCACCACTATACCAACCCATGATGACTGGACTATACCCTAGTCTGATTCTTTCTCTCGTTCAGACGGATCCGGCTTCTCAAGATCTGTATTTCAGCACAGCACTACAACTTCAACGTCTT
>NC_054705.1:455632-490632 GCF_016097555.1 Gigantopelta aegis
TAGTCGTTTTCTAAAGAGATATGCACTCATTAAACCATATAGTCGTTTTCTAAAGAGATATGCACTCATTAAACCATATAGTCGTTTTCTAAAAGAGCACTCATATATAGTCTCATTACTCAAACCATATAGTCGTTTTCTAAAGAGATATGCACTCATTAAACCATATAGTCGTTTTCTAAAGAGATATGTACTCATTAAAATATATAGTCGTTTTCTAAAGAGATATGTACTCATTAAAATATATAGTCGTTTTCTAAAGAGATATGTACTCAGTCGTTTTCTAAAGAATGCACTCATTAAAATATATAGTCGTTTTCTAAAGAGATAAGTACTCATTAATATATATAGTCGTTTTCTAAAGAGATATGCACTCATTAAAATATATAGTCGTTTTCTAAAGAGATAAGTACTCATTAAACCATATAGTCGTTTTCTAAAGAGATATGTACTCATTAATATATATAGTCGTTTTCTAAAGAGATAAGTACTCATTAAAATATATAGTCGTTTTCTAAAGAGATATGCACTCATTAAACCATATAGTCGTTTTCTAAAGAGATATGTACTCATTAAACCATATAGTCGTTTTCTAAAGAGATATGCACTCATTAAAATATATAGTCGTTTTCTAAAGAGATATGCACTCATTAAACCATATAGTCGTTTTCTAAAGAGATATGCACTCATTAAACCATATAGTCGTTTTCTAAAGAGATATTACTCATTAAAATATATAGTCGTTTTCTAAAGAGATATGTACTCATTAAATATATAGTCGTTTTCTAAAGAGATAAGTACTCATTAAACCATATAGTCGTTTTCTAAAGAGATAAGTACTCATTAAAATATATAGTCGTTTTCTAAAGAGATATGCACTCATTAATATATATAGTCGTTTTCTAAAGAGATAAGTACTCATTAATATATATAGTCGTTTTCTAAAGAGATATGTACTCATTAAAATATATAGTCGTTTTCTAAAGAGATAAGTACTCATTAAAATATATAGTCGTTTTCTAAAGAGATATGCACTCATTAAACCATATAGTCGTTTTCTAAAGAGATATGCACTCATTAAACCATATAGTCGTTTTCTAAAGAGATAAGTACTCATTAAACCATATAGTCGTTTTCTAAAGAGATATGTACTCATTAAAATATATAGTCGTTTTCTAAAGAGATAAGTACTCATTAAACCATATAGTCGTTTTCTAAAGAGATATGTACTCATTAAACCATATAGTCGTTTTCTAAAGAGATATGTACTCATTAAAATATATAGTCGTTTTCTAAAGAGATATGCACTCATTAAAATATATAGTCGTTTTCTAAAGAGATATGTACTCATTAATATATATAGTCGTTTTCTAAAGAGATATGCACTCAGTCGTTTTCTAAAGAGATAAACTCATTAAAATATATAGTCGTTTTCGTTTCGTTTTCTAAAGAGATATGCACTCATTAAAATATATAGTCGTTTTCTAAAGAGATATGCACTCATTAAACCATATAGTCGTTTTCTAAAGAGATAAGCACTCATTAAACCATATAGTCGTTTTCTAAAGAGATATGCACTCATTAAAATATATAGTCGTTTTCTGTACTCATTAAAATATATAGTCGTTTTCTAAAGAGATATGCACTCATTAAACCATATAGTCGTTTTCTAAAGAGATATGCACTCATTAAACCATATAGTCGTTTTCTAAAGAGATATGCACGTTTTCTAAAGAGATATTCATATAGTCGTTTTCTAAAGAGATATGCACTCATATAGTCGTTTTCTCAAGAGATATGCACTCATTAAACCATATAGTCGTTTTCTAAAGAGATATGCACTCATTAAACTATATAGTCGTTTTCTAAAGAGATATGCACTCATTAAACCATATAGTCGTTTTCTAAAGAGATATGTACTCATTAATATATATAGTCGTTTTCTAAAGAGATATGTACTCATTAATATATATAGTCGTTTTCTAAAGAGATATGTACTCATTAATATATATAGTCGTTTTCTAAAGAGATATGTACTCATTAATATATATATATATATATCTTTCCAGTGTAGTACAGGAGGATTACTCTGTATTTCTGTACATTGAAACCATGTTTTCTATACAACGTTAGATAACAATTGCTAAGAAATACATTTAGGGCTATGCGCTATTAGAATTATTATTAGTTTATACTTGGAATGCGACTTTGTACTTTACAATTTCAACATGTTCAGTTAGTGGTCTGTCTGTTCTCGCGGCAATGTATCTGTGCACTAACCTGCAAAAATGCCGAAACATGAAATTAAATTACTGAACTGGTGGTGGTGGTGTTTTATGTAATATATACATACATACACACACACACAGAGAGAGAGAGAGAGAGAGAGAGAGAGAGAGAGAGAGAGAGAGAGAGAGAGAGAGAGAGAGAGAGAGAGAGAGAGAGAGAGAGAGAGAGAGAGAGAGAGAGAGAATAACTAACTCGCTACAGACAATGATGAATTATCAATTGAATGATGTAAACTCGAGCCTTTACCGAGGCTTTTACAACATTCATTCACGAGGGGCAGATAATACGTAACTCCTTGTAGCCATTTGGTTATTTTCTTTATTACCTATTGTCGATTTTAACTGATTTTTTAATGCAACAATTCCTCTGCAGTCTATAACAAAGCCACCAGCCATTATAATCTTACGCGCAATACATGGCGTAATGTAAGTAACGTCATAGCATAACGACGTTCTTGTTACAGCCAAATGTTTAAAGTACACAATAATACGACTGTAGTTGCATTAGAAAATAATTAGTTTTATATACTACTAAAATCGCGGCTTATGGAAATATACCATTTCATGTTTACGAAACAAATGAGTCTTTTCTTCTGTAAATCTTTGTAGATCGTATAACGTATATGTAATCTGATTCATGGATGGAAACATTATATGAATGGAAGTGAAGTTCCGGCCATGGCAAGCAACTAACCAAACGTCGTGATTTTTAAGCCATCCAATCAGTGGCTGTACAGAACAGAACAGAACTTTATTACACCCAGGCCGTTCCACAACGGCGTTAGAGGAACATACATAATAAATAGTATAAACGTGACAAAATGGTTTACAGGAGGATGAAATAATAACATAATGATAATATATAATACATGTATTTACTTGTATAAGATATTAATTGATAATAACTAACAGTAGTACTAGTAGTAATAATAATAATAATAATAATAATAATAATAATAATGGTAGCAGTAATGATAGTCGAAGTAGTATAATAATAGTAGTAGTAGTAGTAGTAGTAGTAGTAGTAGTAATAGTAATGGTAGTACATGGTACAGTAATAATAATAATAATAATAATAATGATAATAATAATAATAGTTGTAATATAGCTAGGAAACAGTTTTGATTGTGACATGAGTTATTAAGTTACCAGGACGTTTAAAAACCTTGCAAATTACATTTATAAATTTCGCCAACTTCTTTAATACATTTATTTTCTTACTGCTCATTAGTTCTTTGAATTTGTAAGTGCCTGGTCTAGTATAATAATAGGGATGCAAAAATCTTACTCGGGAATTATGAACAAATGTACATACAAATCAATAATGGAATGCATCACCAATGTCACTGTCATCAAATAAAGTACACAATCTGTCTTCAAATAATATGTTATTCCACCTTCCAGTTTCGACAGGTAAATAGTGATTTGACGTTCTAAATTTTATAATTAATCTTCACAACCTTTCGGGAATTATATTTAAATATTTTTCAAAATGAGTTCTTTAAAACGTTGATAGGTTTTGCCTCTTGATGACATTGATATGCTATTATTCCATATTTGTAAATATTGATCGTTTTGCCTAATTTTAGAAGCAATTCGAACACTGTGCAGAGATCGAACAAATATTACGCCGTATATTTGAGTACATATGGGTAATATATATATATATATATATATATATATATATATATATATATAGAGAGAGAGAGAGAGAGAGAGAGAGAGAGAGAGAGAGAGAGAGAGAGAGAGAGAGAGAGAGAGAGAGAGAGAGAGAGGTTATTACCAGAGTGTTTTTCGGTATCGTCAATATCATATATTAGGAATAAAAATTGTATTATGCGAGCCTCTGCCGAGCGTAATACATTATTTGTATTCCTAATATATGATATTGACGATACCAAAATACACGAGGCTAATAATCTCTTTATCATATAATCTCAAGCTTCATACAACATGTTTTTGTAAACTGTACACGCAACTTTAATTTCAGTCAGCCATTACTAGATATTCAAATGACGTAAGGATATATGGCGCGGTGTATTTTTGAATGGAAATGACGTCAAACTCGAATGACGTCATTTTGGATGTCCTTACATCAACATAAAGTTATGCTAACGTTTTTTGTTTTCTGAACGCTAGACAGCTTTAGGTGTCAAATTGCTATTGAAATGTTTTTATTTGATGACTATGGATGCATACGTCAATCATGGAGTGTCACCCAAGTATGTTTGCTTAAATGTCAATAAACCTAGTGCCGTGACCTCGACTAATTTACATCTAATTTGCAAAGTTATCAAATTCTTAAAGTATGTGATCTGAAAAATATCACATACTTTGATTGCACTGAAAATGTAAGATATTATATGATAAAGATATATATATATATATATATATATATATATATATATATATATATATATATATATATATGTATATATATATATATATATATATATAACCCATATATATGTACTCAAATATACGGGGTAATACGGGGTAATATTTGCGCTCTCTCTCTCTCTCTCTCTCTCTCTCTCTCTCTCTCTCTATATATATATATATATATATATATATATATATATATATATATATATATATACTCACGGAAAAAGGTTCCTGTGCCTGTATTGTACAAGGCATATATCTAACACTGATGAAGACAAACGCAAATTAATTACAGTAAATATTTATTGGTCATTTATAAACACTGATGTGATTTGCACCCATATGGCGTATCCACGTGAATCACAACATGACCTTCAAAACGGTGAAAATGATTTCGATATTCCTGAACTGAGTATCTTGTATGTCCACCCCTGGCTTCTATACAAGCGACGCAACGACGTCTCATTGACATCACCACACGTTGCAGGAACACTTGATGAATGCCATTCCAGATCTGGAGTAATCTCTGTTCCAAATCTTGCAGTGTTCTTGGGGGTTGAGGAAGACGTCGTAGCTGACGTTCCATTTCATCCCATACGTGCTCTATCGGGTTGAGATCCTGAGAGCAGGCAGGCCATGGAAGTGTATTGATATTGTTCTGTTGTAGGAAGTCGGTCACAAGTATTGCTATGTAGGGGCGGGCGTTGTCATGCTGTAGCGTCACACACGGACCGTTGTTGCGAACAAATGGTACAACACGAGGTGATAGAATTTCATCTCTATATCTCAAACCAGTGAGATTACCACGGATAATGACTAAAGGGGTTCGCTGATGCATACTTATACCTTCCCAGATCTGGACGTTTCCGCCACCGAACTGATTACGCTGTAAAACGCAAGCGTTGGCATAGCGTTAATTCCGACGTCGGTAAACGCGCAGTCTGTTATCATTTCCACCTTGCAGCTCAAAATGTGATTCATCGGTGAAGAGTAATGATGCCCATTCACGTCTTGTCCAGTGTAAGTGTTGTCTGTTCCACGCCAACCTAGCATTACGATGACGTTGTAACAATATTGGGCGCCTTGCAGGACGCTTGCCCTAATGCCACGTTCACGTAATCGGTTACGTACTGTCCTGGCACTTATTCGCCTTATGCCTGGGATGGTCTGTGCTGTCAACGTTGCCACTTGGAATCGATTACGTAAATGTGTATTGACTATGTATCGGTCTTGTCTTGGCGTCGTAACACGTGGTCGACCACTACGTGGTAAATCTCTAACGTGTTGCCTTCCTTAGTAACGTCTCCATAAACTGACAATTGTGTTTCCGTGGACGCCGAAACGTCTTGCAGCATCAGTTTGTGACACACCAGTTTGCAGCATACCAACTGTTCGTAATCGTTCTTCTTCCGTTAACCTTGGCATATGTTTATTGTGTTTTAGGCGTCAGATTTGTTTGGAAAAACTATCACCGACTTTAAGTAATTCTTTTTATTACTTTGTGGCAGCAGTAAAATCAAATACCGACTTGTAGCAACTAAATATCGTGAAATGGATAGTCACGTGATAATGAACGAACTGCACGTGTGGAAGCGCGGTGTGTTACAAAATATACTGGAGCCCGTTTATGCCATTATATTTGTCAAATTACAAACAATTTCAAACTTTGTGGTAGTTCTGGGACCAATTTATTTGGTGCACAGGAACTTTTTTCCGTGAGTATATATATAATTGGGGGATCGCCGTTCAAGTTGGAGGAGGCTTTAGATCTTCCTTTCCGCTTGTCGCGCCTAAGACTGACAGTGGACATACCACAATATACTAGAGGGAAAACGTCCCTGTGCACATAATGAATGTATATATAATTATATTTACTTGATATCTGTTCATGAAAACTTCATAAAATTATTGTGTAATCATTCCCTTCGATATTACATATTTTTACCTGTTTTTTTTTTTTTCAAATGCACGTGTTATTCATGCTTTATGCGCACATATTGCTTGTGTGCATTTTGGATCACGTGGTCCCGTTTGACGTCCTTTTTCTTATCATTAGCAAAACGATTGTATGGTTTTTCATCTCAGAAACACGATCATTAATAGAAAAACGATCATCATTAGCAAAACGAGTGTGTGGCTTTTCGTCGCTCAGAAAAACACTTTTGGTGGTATCTGATTGCCATCAACGTGATGTCACGACACTAGAACAATGGACATTTTTGAAGCGATTTGGTATGCTTGACGTTGCAATGACAAAAAAACGTTGTTGTTAGACGTTGTTGTGTTCATTGGTGTCCATGACAACACCATACAGTGCTTGCATTGGTGTCCATGACAACACCATACAGTGCTTGCAGAGGTGTCCATGACAACACCATACAGTGCTTGCAGAGGTGTCCATGACGACACCATACAGTGCTTGCAGAGGTGTCCATGACGACACCATACAGTGCTTGCATTGGTGTTCATGACAACACCATACAGTGCTTGCATTGGTGTCCATGACAACACCATACAGTGCTTGCATTGGTGTCCATGACAACACCATACAGTGCTTGCATTGGTGTCCATGAAAACACCATACAGTGCTTGCAGAGGTGTTATCAAGAGTGATCTACTAGTGATCTCTTGTATTTAGGGAGCCTACGTGTGACGTCACGTTTGCAAAATGCCTGTTCCGGGCTAGTACACCTACGGGATCATTTGGAAACGACACGTCTGACATCTCTAACTGAAGTGTACGCAATCAGTTAGGTGACTAAACAAAACAACACAACACTATTTAGCAATAAGAACAATTAGTGGATGAACTGTACGCGACCGGTTAGGTGACTAAACCAAACAACACAAAACTATTTAACAATAAGAACAATTAGTGGATGAACTGTACGCGACCGGTTAGTTGACTAAAACAAACAACACAAAACTATTTAGCAATAAGAACAATTAGTGGATGAACTGTACGCAACCGGTAAGGTGACTAAAACAAACAACACAAAACTATTTAGCAATAAGAACAATTAGTGGATGAACTGTACGCAACCGGTAAGGTGACTAAAACAAACAACACAAAACTATTTAGCAATAAGAACAATTAGTGGATGAACTGTACGCAACCGGTAAGGTGACTAAACAAACAACACAAAACTATTTAGCAATAAGAACAATTAGTGGATGAACTGTACACAACCGGTTAGGTGACTAAAAACAACACAAAGCTATTTAGCAATAAGAAAAAATAGTGGATGAACTGTACGCAACCGGTTAGGTGACTAAAACAAACAACACAAGACTATCTAGCAATAAGGCGCACCAAACATGGTGTAGACTGCACTGTAGGTTCAGAAGTCACGACTGGTTCACAGTACTGTTTAACAAATAAATAATACATGCATGGTAAACACAAGCTTTTAATTTATCTAAAAATATAAGTATTACTGCGATTTTAATGAAGCACAGAAACCTTTCTTCAGCAGTATATGTTTTTATACTACTCGGCCATTAATGAATTAATTAAACATTTTACGTGTTTGCTTGTGAAATGTACACATTAAAATATATTTTGTTTACTTTCCAACGAGATGATAAAAGGTAAAGATGGTAATCATTTATAACGGTTCAGGAGTTACTTGGTTTGCTTGTAGCGGCGCGACTGTAATGCGCGACTAATTGTTATTAGATTGGGGAACAGAGGTTGAATTTATTGCAACGATTCACAAGGTGTTTGGCAGTCGGTATGTATGCGTGTATGTATGTATGTATGTATGTATGTATGTATGTATGTGTGTGTGTGTGTGTGTGTGTATGTATGTATGTATGTATGTATGTATGTGTGTGGGTGGGTATGTATGCATGTGTGTGTGTGTGCGTACGTGTGTGCGTGCGTGCGTGTATGTGTCTCTGAGTATATGTATGTGCGTGCGTGAATATATCTTTGTCTGTGTGTTTGTATGTGTGTGTGTGCGTACGTGTGTGCGTGCGTGTATGTGTCTCTGAGTGTATATGTATGTGCGTGTGTGAGTATGTCTGTGTCTTTGTATGTGTGTGTGGGGGGGGGGGTGTCTCTCAAAGTGTGTGTGTGTCTCTCTGTATGTGTGTATGTGCGTATGCGAGTGTTTGCGTGTGTCTCTGTCTGTCTCTGTCTGTCTCTCTCTCTCTCTCTCTCTCTCTCTCTCTCTCTCTCTCTCTCTCTTTTTCTGCGCATTTTAATTTTAGAAATTTTACAGAGACACAACAATATGCTGCTTTTTATCTAATGTCGGCCTAGCTGCAAACATGAACTCTCTTTTACACACATGTTCCTGAATGGGCGGTAATAGTCGCATGTGTGCATGTTCAACAACAGAGCAGCTATGCTAATTAGGTCAGGACGAAGTTACGACTTTTCGATTTTAGAATAATGCTAAACTTATTTCTTACGATATTATGAAATATTATATTAGGTCATAAAATGCACACTTTGATACCAGAGTTACTTTTAAGGTTTTGTTTATCCAAAATATCTAGCTGATTACGTAAAATATTTAAGGAAGTAACAATTAATTTACCTTACCACCAAGACATTTACATTTTCACATCCACGGCATTGAGACTAATAATGTTCAGACAACTGTCTGCTTTAATTCATATCACCAATGAAATAAACCAAGAAAAAAGAGTAATAACGTTGGTTTTGCATTATCTAAGTTTTCTCTAAAACAAATTAAAAAGATCAGATTCTACTTGACATTCTACTTGAAATTATTCAACCGTGAATTTTGGAATATCTTTACCGATCATTGACTAAATCGTTGTTTTTGTTCTCCAGCAAAAACGAACGAGTGATTGGTATGAAATATTGATATCTTATATCTTATATATAGAGGATAATAAACGAGTTACCAGTTATTATAAAATTTATGTCCCGAGTGAAATAATTTTCAGTTGTCACGAGCTTTAGCGAGTGACAAATGAAAATTATTTCACGAGGGACATACATTTGATAATAACTGGTACCGAGTTTGTTATTTTATTTAATACCTCAGCTATTTTTCTCTAAAAACCTTTAATTTCGACGCACATGCACGAAGGCCAACCTGTATAGGAACGATGTAAACCACTTTACGCACTGTTCTGAGAATTACTATAACGTTGTAATTTAATCACGTTCATAGATAATTTTTAAAAACACAAGTTCTCTTTATTCTGCTTCCAAATTTATAATGAATTGCATTAAAATGATATTTTGTTATTAATTTAACACCAAAAACAGAGACCCATAAAGGCAAACTCTTTAAACTACATGACGTCATTTTGTGTGTTTGTCAAATCGTGATGACGTCATATTTAGTACCGACAAAGTCATTGGTTTGTAAGCGTCAAATTGTCCAATAGTATTGTTCGTTAGACCAATGCATGATAATTTCTCAGTGAGAAATTATGATTTTTATTTTCCCTGTTATGAGTGACCGCTGGGGTAATAAATATGTTTTATGTCGTAACATATTGATTTAGTGACATTTAACAGTGAGTAATCGGTTTCTTCTGTTCTGCGTTCAAGCTGTGACGTAGTTGTCATGCTTTAGATTTGAAGTCCGGTTGTAGTGATAAAAAACGCTGTCTTTGTCAAGTCGTTTTTGGAAGCCCAAAGCTTGACAGGCAGTGTTGTTCCCCGTTCGGTCAGTGTTTTATCCTGGCTTCATTGTAGAGGGGGCAGAATAGCAGGATGTGCTCTGGGGACTGTGGTCCTGCTTGACACAGGCATTCATCAGAGTGTGCCAGTTTCAGGTGGTACATATGTAATCTAAGATAGTAGTGACCGGTTCTTAGCCTGAAAATGGTTGTTTCTTGGTATCTCTCCCGATGATGGATTGGATCCTTGGTTGTAGCGTGAGTGCGTCGGAACCTTCTCTTAATTATGTTTTCCTGCTGGGTATGATCTGGAAGTTATTTGTCCATCAGGAAATCTGAGCCATCTGTGTAGACATGGGTCCACTGTGAGGTGTTGTACTTGTCTTGAAGCATTTCCAGTGTGAGATACTTTAGGATGGCATCTGACTGTTATCCCTTCCTGGTGATTCCTGGAACATCCTCTACAATGGCTATGTATTTTGATGATGTTGTCCAGTCTTATACATCTATCAAGGGTTACCGTTCTTCAGGTGTTCTTGGTAGGATATCAGAGTATGCGTGTCCAAGCTGTCTGGCAAGATGGTTTATGCTGCTTCGTTTTAAACGTTTTTTTGTTTTTTTCGCTCTTGGAGTTGCTGATATGCTGGGTGAGATGGAAGCCTCTTTTGTTTCTCGACCGCGATTAAGAGTTTCTCCTCTCTTCGTGTGTCTAGTGGCAGCAGTCCTGTTGTTTGTTCCAGTGTACTGATTGGAGTGGTTTTCATGTCACTTGTTATAAGGTGCATGCCTGTGTTTTGTATCTTTGTCAGTCTGTTGGTCAGACTGATGATCGTATTCCATAACATGTGTGATAGCTCCTGTGTACACTTGTTGTATAATCTTACTGTTTGCTCCCCATTTGGTGCCTGCCCACATTTTCACGAGAGAGACTTTTCTTGTGGCTATGTTCTCAACCTCTTTTTATATGTGGGTTCCACATTAACCGTTTGTCTAGTTTGACTCCGAAATAAGTCGGGGTGTTCTCCTGGGGTAGCTCTTTTCTACTGACAGTCAAGTTGATGGTTTCCTCTGTAGTAGCGAGAAAGAAAAAAAAAGGTCGCTACAGTTGTTTTGCTGTTTACAGTGACACACCAGTCTGATGCCCATTTGCTGATGGAATTCAAAGCATCTTGCATGGGGATTGTGGCAGTGTTGTTGTTTTCTGCAGCATTGCAGATTGAGAGATCATCAGCATGAAGTGCCCTGGATACATGTTTGGACAGATGTTCAGTGATGCCTTTGATGAAGACTGTGAAGAGAGTTGGAGATATAACACTACCTTTTGGTACACCTTGTTTAATCTTTATGGGGTGGCTCATACATCCATTCAGTTTTATTTTGGCTGTTCGGTATTGCAGGTAACTCTTGATCCAGCTGTACCTTTTGCCTGCTATTCCTGTATTTAGCAGCTTCAGCAGGAGTGCATCCTTTCAGACCTTGTCAAAGGCCTTTTAGAGACACGTGAAGACTGCTATGACTTTTTTCTTCTCCTGAAAGTTATTTCAAATTGACTGAGTTAGGATGATAAACTTGTCTTCAGTGTTTCTGTTCTTCCTGTAGGCAGTATTTTCTTTGCAGAAGAGACCATTGCTTTCCAGATGCCATAAAAACCTTCAGTTGACCATTCTCCCCATAATCTTTCCCAGAACACTTAAAAGACGTATTGGTCTGTAGCTTGTTTTGTCTTTCCTGTCTTTGCCTTTTTTCAGGATGGGGATAATTATGGCCTCCTTCCAGGCTGGGGGAAGGTACCATTGTTTCATGACTGGTTGTAGAGTTGTAACAATGTGTCTTTAGCTATGTGTCCCAGATGTTGGATCATTCCATTGCTGATACCATCTGTGCCTAGTTCCTTTTTTTTTCTTGAGTTTCCTGATGGCATCAGTCAGTTCGGACATTCCTAAATTTGAGATCATTGTTAGATTTGGGTTTTTATTTCTGGTATTTTTTGTTTTTTGTTTTTTTTTTGTTCCTTTCTGGTGGGATTTGGAGAGTACATTTACTTCGGAAGACATAACATTTACTATTGACGTTTTATTGCCTTTCTATGTCACTCTGTTTTACAAGATATTTGACACAGGTATAATTCCTAACACCTGGTTAAATGGTAACATTTTACCTATATAAAAAAAACAAAGGTGATGCATCATTACCTGAGAACTATCGACCTATCACTATACTTAGCTGTCTGGCTAAATTATTTACCTCTGTTTTAAATAACCCTTTACAGGCATACTGTCACGGATTTAAGGACCTTATGTCTCTAAAAATGGATAATAAATAAAAATTACATTAATTGTTGGAAACCAAATCTAGCTATCGCATCACCTTAGGTATCACTACACAAATGTCATCTGCTATTAAAACCCGTGTTAAACTGCCCAACTTCAAGCGAAGATTGCCAGTAGAACGGGTTCTCGTTGGCACTAACAACATGCACCATTGCAAACATACATTATATATGCATTTATTTTCACTCCAAAATTGAGTACATTTCCGTCTCAGTTTTTTGCTATATGACCGCATCTGGCTGTTACCCTGGCTGTAGTACCGTTCCGAACAGGTGGTTCATTCACCAATTCACTCCGGCTGTCACTTGCGCTATATACCCATGTCCCAAAAGGTCGATGCACAATATTACAAAATAACATGGGCAAAATACAGCCAGAAGGCTTACCATTAAACATGCATATTGTTTTAATTCTCCACCATTTCCTGGAAGTGAATATGTGAACCATAACATGTGTCACAATTAGGAACTATAGTGGACCGTGATGAATGAACTCTCACCCGGAAGTGATCTGTGTAGTGAGACCTTAATTGAACCATGATGGAGTGAAATCCAAGTCAACCCTCTTGGTAATGTTAGTTTTTGAATTATGGAGTACGGTGGTTATTGAAGATGGTTGAATAAAGTACATTTAGGGACAAAGCAAATTATATTTGTAATACTTTGTTAGACGATTAAATAGGTCAGTGGTCTGTGACAATATGCCTTTAACGAAGTTTATTGAACAGAACACATTGCTCTCTGAAGTGCAAGCTGGTTTTAGAAGAGGCTATTCTGTGACTGATCATTTCTTCACGTTACATTCTGTTATTGAGTATATGAGATGTCGCAATAAGAAATTAGTTTGTACATTTATTGATTTTAGTAAAGCGTTTGACCAATTCTGGAGAACTGGACTTTGGTTAAAGCTTTTAAATATTGGTATATCTGGTAAATGTTTTAATGTTATTTTCAATATGTATCAACACATCAAATCATGTGTAAAGTTTGATGGTAAAATGTCTGAGTGGTTCACTCCGTTGTTCATTTGCCCTGTGTTGATTAGTTGATTGATTGATTGATTGATTGATTAAACAAATATTTGTTTTGTTTTGTTTGTTTTGCATTGTTGATTTTTTTTGGTGTCTTTTTTGTGTGTGTGTTTTGTGTGTTTGTTTGTTTAGTTTTTTTGGGGGGAGGGGTAAAATAATTGTTTGTGTGTTTGTTTTACGAACTCAGCAGATTTGTAGTATTAGCTTCGCGCTGTCACTGCTATAACCTGAGTACTCTGCTGTTCGAGAGCTGGACGGTCATGATGTTGTACGTTATGGTCGCTCCCTCAGCCAGAGTAGACAACGATTTCCACTATTGTAAAACATTAACCCTATGTTTGAAGTTAAATACCTTTACATGGATAATTTTGTTCGATTTATTTCACATATTGACGACAAATGCACACACTACAGGTAGACACCCGTCAACGCCTACGTATTTAACAGGGACATTATTGAAAAGGGGTGGTGCTGGTTTTGTAGCTTGTGTATCAGTGGTTAATATGAGAACATATTTGTTGTCGGCAACAATGATCAGTGAAATGATATTTAGCGTCACACATAGTGCTATTGTCGTATTAGAGAAGAGATATTTGCCAGCAATTCCGTGTTTTCGCTATAGAGTTATCTCTGGCTGATTGAGCGATCATAAACGCTGTTTGTTCGTATCTACACGATTTATTCGTACCTACACGAAGTTACATAGCTGTGAGTTTATTACGCTGTTTGTTCGTACCTACACGAGGTTACGTAGGTGTGAGTGTATTACGCTGTTTGTTCGTACCTACACGAGGTTACATAGCTGTGAGTTTATTACGCCGTTTGTTCGTACCTACACGAGGTTATATAGCTGCTTGTTCGTATACGCTGTTATCTCGGAGGGATAGCGGTCTAGACAGTGCATACAATCACTGTTTTTGTCCTACAAGGTGGCCATTACTTGGTGCTATTACACGGCCATTACTGGCTGGTATTACATATCGCACACTGGGAGACAACCCATTCCTGTATGCAAATAGGCAATCAGTTCACGGCCGACGAAACAACACGCTATTAGATAATCGGATGTAAATCCGTCTTGACGATGTCACTTAAAGGGAGAGTAAATTAAAACATGAGTCATGTTTTGTAATGATGCATACACGGACTTTAACAAATGAAAAACGTGTAATTTTAGTGTTAATAAAAAAACATGATCATTCCTACTAACTGGGGACGGCCATTTTCTTTTCTTTTCGAGACGTCCGGTACAGCTAGCTTAGGGCGAAGTGACGTCAGCTCCTGACCAACTCCTGTATGTACAGCGTAAAGAAAAGCAGTAATTTTCGACAAGGCGCTTCTCTTTGATCATCCTGACTTGTAAAACAACATAAATGTCGTGATAATATAATAAATTATTTATCTAAATATATTTTAAGGTGCACTAACGGAAAAAATGGGTTATAGTATGTTTCTCTGTTAAATAATCAAAAGGAAAAATGTACTCTATTAGGTCAATTGGTATGCTACGTTGGAGCAAAATCGACAACCCACGATACCCAAGTGATAATTTTCTTTTCTTTGGGACTATGTAATTGTTCAGTTTTGTGGTTTAGATGTGAATATATTCTGACATTCAATTGTAATGGACTGCATGGAGTAATTAATGGTCACATGACCCTCTCGACAGTGTTGTATTTTTCACAGAATATATTCTGACATTCAGTTGTAATGGACTGCATGGAGTAATTAATGGTCACATGACCCTCTCGACAGTGTTGTATTTTTCACAGAATATATTCTGACATTCAATTGTAATGGACTGCGTGGAGTAATTAATGGTGGTGTGTAACCTCAACATGGGCATTTCCTGACGACCGTTCGTGTCCGGCTGTGGGGGTCGCTTGTATCAACAGTGTAACCAGATAATCATAATGTTAAGTTAGTGGTGGGAACCATGCACATTTTATGATTTTATTTTCAGTATTAAGTACCACCGTAAAATGTTCTTTTCGCTTCAAGCGCAACGTTTACAGTCGCATTAAATGATCCACCTATTGATCTCACCGTGCGTTGCATCTTGGGAATGAACCTATACTTAGCATAGGTTTTAAAAATAACTTCATTCCGTTGGTTTACCCCCCCCCCCCCCCCCCCACCCCACACACACACCTTCCCGTAAACTCCAGCTAATAGAACTTCATTTTGTTGGTGTGACGGCACATGCTCTTAAATTTGTTTTCGCCTGTGGCGATTTTAATTGTTTTAAAAGGCCGTGTGCAGTTCCACATGCACTTAGATGCTGGGCAACTTGTTACTAATACTTCTGCGAGACGGTCCTCGATCGGTACGCCTAATACACACCCAGCAAGGTGCGGAGGCCATGTGGCTAGTAGTTACGTAATATCTCCGATAGTGCTGTTTATGGCCAGGAGATTGCTCGCGGTTGGCGACAGCCAGACTGACGATCAGAGAGAAATATACCGACTCTAGTAGAGGTAGAATATGAGATGATACGTGAGGTACCGCCTTATACCCCCAGGCCAATTCTGATTTTGGAATAAATAGCTAGGATTTAGAGATATCGAGGAGAACGAATTAGGAAGGCTCCGAGGGAACGTTAGTCCGTTTGGACTTTGGTAAATATCATTTCTGCTCTGTGTATAACCTTGATGTGATTGATGTGACTTTAAATATTTTAATACTGTATTATACCAATATTCTTTAGACAGTGTCTTCGGTCATCTGACGAAGTAAATCGTAGACTTTTTGTTCTAACATTATACGAGTATTTGGTAATATAAAGCTTAGCCAGTCATCCTAGACGACCTAGGTACACTGTAGGTTATTGTCTTTATTGTAATCGGTACCAGTATTAATTTTGTGTTACAAGGTTACTGAATGAGTAGTTAAGGGTTAATTAAAAATTAACCAGTTAGGAATAGAGCTGTAATTCCTTTATTAATTAAGTTCCCCTGGAAGCGTTTCTAAATTATCACACGTTACTGAACGAGTAGTAAGGGTTAATTAAAAATTAACCAGTTAGGAATAGAGTGGTAATTCCTTTATTAATTAACTTCTCCTAGAAGCGTTTCTCAATTATCACACGTGTGGGTGTGGTGTAACGGTGAAGTGATTCGCATATTGTGTAACTAGACACCTAGAGATTAACTAATTAAGTGATCAGTTCTGGGTTGTTATTATTGCTGTTATTAATTAACTACTACGGCTGTACCTTTGTCAGCGTAGATTAATACAGATTCCAAAGTGTTTCTAACGTGCTAACGTGCTATATTAATATATACTTTATATAAGATCGTATCTCTGATCATACCTAGAGACGAGCCATACTAGGGTTTAACAGCCTGTTACAGAGAGATCTAATAGATATACAGTTAGGAGAGATATTTTGATAATCGTGTTTTATTCAGTTACGGGAAATATATAGTACCCGTGACAGTTGGTTTAAAGCCCCCCCCCCCCCCCCCCCCCTAGTAGTTTAGTAGTGTGTTTACTTTAAGCCGGGTGACTCATGAGCATACAATTATATACACTAGTATAAAACATATATAAACAATCACCAGCATAAACATAAACAAGTGGATGTGTATCTGGAGGATGGACAGTTATATATCTTGCGATCTTAAATGTAATGCAGATTTAAAATAGTTTCCAAGATTATAAAGTTGTTTTCTATTCTGAACAGAGAGTAACTGTATTAATTTAAAAACAGATGGTCTTCACAAGTAGTCTATTTTTCACATGTGTGAATATTATGTATACAATATAGACCTATGAAATTCATCTTCATTGGCATCCCGATTGCACATACGACATGTTCTCTGTGGTCTTTCATTTCGGTAATATCTCCATCCGCTCACTTCGTTTTAATCGACCTCACGAAAGACGGCAGATGAGGCGCATGTGCACTGGAAAATAAAACAAAACACAGAAAAGAACAACAAACAAACAAAATATTTGTTTCGTTTTGAGTTGTAGTTGTTTTATTTGTGGGGTTTTTTTGGGGGTTTTTGTTGTTGTTGTGGGGTTTTTTTTTTTTGGGGGGGGGGGTTGTTGTTGTTTTGGGGTTTTAAGGGTTTTTTTTGTGTGTGCGTGTATGTGTGTGTGTGTGTGGGGGGGGGGGGGGGGGGTTGTGTTTGTTTTTTTATTGTGTTGCTACTACCAGTACCGTGGCAGACACCGTATACAGTTTCATTACCCAACGGAACGTTTCATTCCAAGGGAGGGATTGTGCTAGTTTTTGTTTCGTGTTGCTACTACCAGTACCGTGGCAGAAACCTTATACAGTTGCATTAACCAACAGAACGTTTCATTGCGAGGGAGGGATTGTGTTAGTTTTTGTTTTGTGTTGCTACTACCAGTACCGTGTCAGAAACCTTATACAGTTTTATTAACCAACGGAACGTTTCACTGCGAGGGAGGGATTGTGTTAGTTTTTGTTTTGTGTTGCTACTACCAGTACCGTGGCAGAAACCTTATACAGTTTTATTAACCAACGGAACGTTTCATTGCGAGGGAGGGATTGTGTTAGTTTTTGTTTTGTGTTGCTACTACCAGGTCCGTGGCAGAAACCGTATACAGTTTCATTAACCAACGGAACGTTTCACTGCGAGGGAGGGATTGTGTTAGTTTTTGTTTTGTGTTGCTACTACCAGGTCCGTGGCAGAAACCGTATACAGTTTCATTAACGAACGGAACGTTTCACTGCGAGGGAGGTATTGTGTTAGTTGTTGTGTTGTGTTGCTACTACGAGGTCCGTGGCAGACACTGGATACAGTTTCATTAAGGAACGGAACGTTTCACTGGGAGGGAGGGATTGTGTTAGTTGTTGTGTTGTGTTGCTACTACCAGGTCCGTGGCAGAAACCGTATACAGTTTCATTAACCAACGGAACGTTTCACTGCTAGGGAGGGATTGTGTTAGTTTTTGTTTTGTGTTGCTACTACCAAGTCCGTGGCAGAAACCTTATACAGTTTCATTAACCAACGGAACGTTTCACTGCGAGGGAGGGATTGTGTTAGTCTTTTTGTTTTGTGTTGCTACTACCAGGTCCGTGGCAGAAACCTTATACAGTTTCATTAACCAACGGAACGTTTCCCTGCGAGGGAGGGATTTAGCTCAATCCTTTGAGCGCTCGCCGATGTGCTGGCGTCACAGGATCGCACCGCCTCGGTGGATCCATTCAACTGATTGGTATTTTTCTCGTTCAAACCAGTGCACCACAATTGGACAAATGCCGTGGTGTGTGCTTTAATGTGTGTGGCAAAGTGCATAATAAAAATCCCTTGCTGATGATGAAAAGGAATGTAGCCGGTTTACTGTGATAACTACGTGTCAGAATTACCAAATGTTTGACATTCAGTAGCCGATGATTTATTAATCAATGTGCTCTAGTGGTGTCGTTAAACAGTGCGCGCGTGAAGGAGTAGATGATTATATAAGGAGTTGTACACATTGCTGAAATTAACTCGAGTGCCAAGTAAGCTTAAGAGCTTAAATTGAAAGGTTACCCTAATATGTAAAGAGTGGCGGGACGTAGCCCAGTGGTAAAGTGTTTGCTTGATGCGCGGTCGGTCTAGGATCGATCACAGTCGTTGGACCCATTGGGCTATTTCTCGTTCCACCAAGTTTTCCACAACTCGTGTAACAAAAGCCGTGGTATGTACTATCCTGTCTGTGGGATGGTGCATATAAAATATCCCCTGAAAAGACTAGCCCATGAAGTGGCGACAGCGGGTTTCCTCTCTCAATATATGTGTGATCCTTAACCATATGTCTGACGCCATATAACCCATGGAGTGGCGACAGCGGGTTTCCTCTCTCAATATTTGTGTGGTCCTTAGCCATATGTCTGACGCCATATAACCCATGGAGTGGCGACAACGGGTTTCCTCTCTCAATATCGGTGTGGTCCTTAACCATATGTCTGACGCCATATAACCCATGGAGTGCCGACAGCGGGTTTTCTCTCTCATTATCGGTGTGGTCCTTAACCATATGTCTGACGCCATATAACCCATGGCGTGGCGACAACGGGTTTCCTCTCTCAATATCGGTGTGGTCCATATGTCTGATGCTATATAACCCATGGAGAGGCGACAGCGGGTTTCCTCTCTCAATATCGGTGTGGTCCTTAACCATATGTCTGATGCTATATAACCCATGGAGTGGCGACAGCGGGTTTTCTCTCTCAATATTGGTTTGTTCCTTAACCATATGTCTGATGCTATATAACCCATGGCGTGGCGACAACGGGTTTCCTCTCTCAATATCGGTGTGGTCCATATGTCTGATGCTATATAACCCATGGAGTGGCGACAGCGGGTTTCCTCTCTCAATATCGGTGTGGTCCATATGTCTGATGCTATATAACCCATGGAGTGGCGACAGCGGGTTTCCTCTCTCAATATCGGTGTGGTCCATATGTCTGATGCTATATAACCCATGGCGTGGCGACAACGGGTTTCCTCTCTCAATATCGGTGTGGTCCATATGTCTGATGCTATATAACCCATGGAGTGGCGACAACGGGTTTCCTCTCTCAATATCGGTGTGGTCCATATGTCTGATGCTATATAACCCATGGCGTGGCGACTACGGGTTTCCTCTCTCAATATCGGTGTGGTCCATATGTCTGATGCTATATAACCCATGGCGTGGCGACAACGGGTTTCCTCTCTCAATATCGGTGTGGTCCATATGTCTGATGCTATATAACCCATGGCGTGGCGACAACGGGTTTCCTCTCTCAATATCGGTGTGGTCCATATGTCTGATGCTATATAACCGTAAATGAAATGTGTTGAGTGCGTCGTTAAGAAAACATTTCCTTCCTTCTTTATTATTTAAATTTAAATTAAAATGTGTCCCTCAAGATATATCCTAGAGCTAGTATAGCCTAGAACACCATAACATCAGTGTTCGCCGTTGGGACACGTTCAAGCATCCTTTTACATCTCCAAGCATATATAATTGTGTGATTGGAATAAAAGTACGTGTACGTTCCCCAGTCGGAAGGGACATGGTGTGCTGAGTTTGTTGTCTGCTCCTCGCCACTACTCCAGGTACAAAGCATCACTCACTGAAGTGACTGCTGTGAGTACACCCTGCCGTGATTCTGTGTGCTTCTCATGCTCAGTGTCATATTTATTTTCCATCCTTACCATTAACATAGACCTCGCCCCACACCGTGTAAT
This sequence comes from Gigantopelta aegis, assembly GCF_016097555.1. Lineage (NCBI taxonomy): Eukaryota > Metazoa > Mollusca > Gastropoda > Neomphalida > Peltospiridae > Gigantopelta > Gigantopelta aegis. Next base: position 476,472 of record NC_054705.1, read on the forward strand.
AGACGATCTCTCTCTCTCTCTCTCTCTCTCTCTCTCTCTCTCTCTCTCTCTCTCTCTCTCTCTCTCTCTCTCTCTCTCTCTCTCTCTCTCTCTCTCTCTCTGACATAGACATGGCCACCACAATGTAACTGATCAAATATCTCACCACCATAACGGAAGTCACGCAGTGACGTAGCCAGAATAGTTTGTTTATTGCAGGGGTGTGTGTGGGGGGGGGGGGGGGGGGGGGGTTAGGGTTAGGCACCCACACTATCTTTGAATTGTGTTATAGGACGAATATAAAACTGGAAAACGTGTCTTTATTTTGGCTATGGCCCGATATTTCACAAGACCAAGTCAACACCCACTAATCCATGTATCAGTGGTAATCCACGTATTGGTTGTAGTCCATGTATTGGTGGTAATCCACGTATTGGTTGTAGTCCATGTATTGGTGGTAATCCATGTATCAGTGGTAATCCACGTATTGGTTGTAGTCCATGTATTGGTGGTAATCCATGTATTGGTTGTAATCCATGTATTGGTGGCAATCCATGTATTGATTGTAATCCATGTATTGGTGGTAATGCATGTATTAGTGGTAATCCATGTATTGGTTGCATTAGTGGTAATCCATGTATTGATTGTAATCCATGTATTAGTAGTAATCCATGTATTGGTGGTAATCCATGTATTAATGGTAATCCATGTATTAGTGGTAATCCATTAGTGGCAATCCATGTATTGGTGGCAATCCATGTATTGGTGGTACTCCATGTATTGGTGGCAATCCATGTATTGGTGGTAATCCATATATTGGTGGTAATCCATGCATTAGTGAAAATCCATGTATTGGTGGCAATCCATGTATTAGTGATAGTACATGTATTAGTGGTGATCCATGTAGTGGTGGCAATTCATGTATTGATGGTAATCCATGTATTAGTGGCAATCAATGTATTGGTGGTATTACTGATAATACATGTATTAGTGGTGATCCATGTAGTGGTGGCAATCCATGTATTGATGGTAATCCATGTATTAGTGGCAACCAATGTATTGGTGGTAATCCATGTATTAGTGGCAGTCCATGTATTGGTGGCAATCCATGTATTGATGGTAATCCATGTATTAGTGTCAATCCATGAATTAGTGTCAATCCATGTATTGGTGGAAATACATGTATTGGTGGCAATCCATTTATTGATTGTAATCCATGTATTGGTGGTAATGCATGTATTAGTGGTAATCCATGTATTGGTTGTATTAGTGGTAAGCCATGTATTGGTTGTAATCCATGCATTAGTAGTAATCCATGTATTGGTGGTAATCCATGTATTAATGGTAATCCATGTATTAGTGGTAATCCATTAGTGGCAATCGATGTATTGGTGGCAATCCATGTATTGGTGGGACTCCATGTATTGGTGGCAATCCATGTATTGGTGGTAATCCATATATTGGTGGTAATCCATGCATTAGTGAAAATCCATGTATTGGTGGCAATCCATGTATTAGTGATAGTACATGTATTAGTGGTGATCCATGTAGTGGTGGCAATTCATGTATTGATGGTAATCCATGTATTAGTGGCAATCAATGTATTGGTGGTAATCCATGTATTAGAGGCAGTCCATGTATTGGTGGCAATCCATGTATTGATGGTAATCCATGTATTAGTGTCAATCCATGAATTAGTGTCAATCCATGTATTGGTGGAAATACATGTATTGGTTGTAATCCATGTATTATTGCTAATCCATGTATTGGTGGTAATCCATGTATTGGTTGTAATCCATATATTATTGGCCAGCCATATATTAGTGGTAATCCATGAATTAGTGGCAATACATGTATTGGTGGTAATCCATGTATTGGTGGCAATCCATGTATTAGTGGCAATTCATGTATTGGTGGCAATCCATGTATTAGTGGTAATCCATGTATTAGTTGTAATCCATGTATTAGTGGCAAGCCATGTATTAGCTGTAATCCATGTGTTGGTGGCAATCCATGTATTGGTTGTAATCCATGTATTGGTGGCAATCCATGTATTAGTGGCAATTCATGTATTGGTGGCAATCCATGTATTAGTGGTAATCCATGTATTAGTTGTAATCCATGTATTAGTGGCAAGCCATGTATTAGCTGTAATCCATGTCTTGGTGGCAATCCATGTATTGGTTGTAATCCATGTATTGGTGGTAATCCATGTATTGGTGGCAATTCATGTATTTGTGGCAATTCATGCATTGGTGGATTACCACTAATACATGGATTACAACCAATACATGGATTACAACCACTACATGAATTACCACTGATACATGGATTACCACTGATACATGGATTACCACTAATACATGGATTGCCACTAATACCAAAAGTGAGTGGGACATGGATCGTCAAATTCAATCTGTTGTCGTTTGCTCTGATCTGGAAAACGTTGTATCTTGTCCCAAAGCCAATATATCGAACTTCTTTTACCGGCGCAAACTTACTGTGTATAATATTATACTGTGCACTGTTCTATCGATTCCTCTGCATATTGTGCTCTGTGAAATGAAAAGCAAGCTGGTACATGTGCAAATGAATTGGCTACTTCGTTGATAGCAATTCGTGAGAAGATCGATGCCGAACACCATCCAAAACATCTTGTCCTGTGGTCTGACTCGTGTGTAACACAGAATAAAAACTCTGGCATGGTTTTTGCCTTGAAAGATTTTATGCGGCGCCATTCCATTGAGTCAATTGAACACACGTTATGTGAACCAGGGTATTCCTCAATCCAGGAAGTGGATAATCACAGCCACATTAAAAACCAGCTGTCCAGCTATGGTATATTTAGCTCTTTGGGTATTATCAAATGCCTGAAAAGAGCATGGAGCAGTGCTCCAATACATATCATCCAAATGAAAGAGGTGCAGATCAAAATTACTTAACCTGAAACAAATATGAAAGCCATGAAGTTCGCCAAGGATGATCTATACAGTTTGGAGTATAAGATCTCATTTAATGCAACTTCTGTGAAAGTGTCAATCCGTCCACGGAATACAAGTGTTCGCCTGGCGTCCTCTCCAGTAAATGCATCAGCTATCAAATGGCCTACAACCAAAGCCATCACTAAGAAACCTGAACTTGCGAAGGAAAAAAGTAGCCGAAATAAGGCCATGCTAAAATACATGATTCCAACTGACAAGCAATTCATGAGCGGAATAATATCATAGACCCAAAAATTGTATTTTCACTATGTTATGGTTGTTGCTGTTGTGTTATTTTCAGTCCTGTTATATGCCAGGTTTAAGACCATGTTTTCCAGTCAGTGTTATCAGGATTTAGCTGTTAATTACAGTTGTTGATGGTCAGTGTTGTTCTTCGCTGCATTCTGTTTCTACCTCCAGTGCCAATACAGGCAAGATTTAGCTGTTAATTACAGTTGTTGATGGTCAGTGTTGTTCTTCGCTGCATTATTTTTCTACCTCCAGTGCCAGTACAGACAGGATTTAGCTGTTAATTACAGTTTTTGATGGTCAGTGTTGTTCTTCGCTGCATTATTTTTCTACCTCCAGTGCCAGTACAGACAGGATTTAGCTGTTAATTACAGTTTTTGATGGTCAGTGTTGTTCTTCGCTGCATTCTTTTTCTACCTCCAGTGCCAATACAGGCAGGATTTAGCTGTTAATTACAGTTGTTGATGGTCAGTGTTGTTCTTCGCTGCATTATTTTTCTACCTCCAGTGCCAGTACAGGCAGGATTTAGCTGTTAATTACAGTTGTTGATGGTCAGTGTTGTTCTTCACTGCATTTTTTTTCTACCTCCAGTGCCAATACAGGCAGGATTTAGCTGTTAATTACAGTTGTTGCTGGTCAGTGTTGCTCTTCGCTGCATTCTTTTTCTACCTCCAGTGCCAATACAGGCAGGATTTACCTGTTAATTACAGCTTTTGATGGTCAGTGTTGTTCTTCGCTGCATTCTGTTTCTACCTCCAGTGCCAATACAGGCAGGATTTAGCTCGGTTGGTTGAGCGATTGACTGAGGAGCTTAGGACACAGGATCGAACCTCTTCGAAGAGTGTCAAACTATGGCATTGTTTCTCATCGCAACCAGTGCTCTAGTGGTATGCACTGTCGTGGGAAAATGTATATAAAAGATCCTTTGGTGTTTGTCGGTAGGAGTAGACTACAGACTGGCGGGTTTCTTCTCTTAATTATTGTGGTCTTTATCATATATCTGACGCCAGTATAATCATAAATTAAATGTGTTTCATGCTTCGTTAAATAAAATGTTTCTTATTGTTTCTTAATTCATATTAACGTGTATTTCTTCCCATTGTCTTCCATCCATGTTCGCTAAATATGTATCTGTTTTATCAATACTAACAATAAAGATTTACATTAGCAAATACAAATTTGTCTTCTTTTAAATAAAATGCATTAGCAACCTATAAGCAACATATTCAAAACATTAGCATTAGACAAAGTCAATAAGGACACCATAAAAACACTTGTAACAGTTTGGAACTCAAGAAGACGACATGAAATGTTAGTTAATATTTTTTTTTTAGCAATTTTGGAAAATAAATGGACTATGTTGGTCGAAAACAAATGTTTGTGACATTTTAACACCATTTTACATATGCCTGTAAAATATCTTCATTATTTATTGATATGGTATTAAAATGCAAGGTTGCAAACTTTCAGTTAGCTGTTTCTCAAAAAAAATTTTTTGGAGATAGAACACTTTGGTTCTCAGGGCAAGACATACACACACATGCATACATACACACACATACACACACACATACATGCACACCTCACACAAACTCATACACACACCACACGCATACAGACATACATTGACACACATACACATACACATACGCATACGCACCCCCCCCCCCCCCCCCCCCCCACACACACAGTAAACAAACTTATCCCTTATATCCTGCACTCCACTGGACTAAAATTCAACACTGCAGCAAAATTAGGGGACGCTTTAATTCTGCTCACGTATCGACGTCTAGGACATATTTGTCTTCATCTAAACCTACGCTATTAACAGTCCATGGATTTGCCAATCAATACAAATCGATGTTGCTATTAACGGTCCCTAGTTTTGCCGATCAATACAAATCGATGTTGCTATTAACAGCCACTTGATTTGCCGATTAATACAAATCGATGTTGCTATTAACAGCCACTTGATTTGGCGATTAATACAAATCGATGTTGCTGTTAACAGTCCCTGGATTTGCCAATCAATACAAATCGATGTTGCTATTAAAAACAAAATACAAAAATTGGAACAAGCTGATCAAGAAAATGATCTTTCAAGCAGGAGCAGATGACAGAGATTTCACCCATATTTACACTGACGTGTCGTGGGATCCTGAATCAGCAAACACTGGAGATTTCACCCATGTTTACACAGACGTGTTGTGCGATCCTGAATCAACAAACACTGGATATTTCACCCATATTTACACAGACGTGTTGTGCGATCCTGGATCAGCAAACACTGGAGATTTCACCCATGTTTACACAGACGTGTTGTATGATCCTGAATCAGCAAACACTGGAGATTTCACCCATATTTACACAGACGTGTCGTGCGATCCTGAATCAGCAAATACTGGATATTTCACCCATATTTACACAGACGTGTTGTATGATCCTGAATCAGCAAATACTGGAGATTTCACCCATATTTACACAGACGTGTTGAGTGATCCTGAATCAGCATATACTGGATATTTCACCCATATTTACACAGACGTGTTGTATGAACCAGGATCAGCAAATACTGGAGATTTCACCCATATTTACACAGACGTGTTGAGTGATCCTGAATCAACAAACACTGGAGATTTCACCCATATTTACACAGACGTGTTGTGCGATCCTGAATCAGCAAATACTGGAGATTTCACCCATGTTTACACAGACGTGTTGTATGATCCTGAATCAGCAAATACTGGATATTTCACCCATATTTACACAGACGTGTTGTATGATCCTGAATCAGCAAATACTGGATATTTCACCCATATTTACACAGACGTGTTGTATGATCCTGAATCAGCAAATACTGGATATTTCACCCATATTTACACAGACGTGTTGTATGAACCAGGATCAGCAAATACTGGAGATTTCACCCATGTTTACACAGACGTGTTGTATGATCCTGAATCAGCAAATACTGGAGATTTCACTCATATTTACACAGACGTGTTGCATGATCCTGAATCAGCAAATACTGGATATTTCACCCATATTTACACAGACGTGTTGTATGAACCAGGATCAGCAAATACTGGAGATTTCACACATGTTTACACAGACGTGTTGTATGATCCTGAATCAGCAAATACTGGATATTTCACCCATATTTACACAGACGTGTTGTATGATCCTGAATCAGCAAATACTGGATATTTCACCCATATTTACACAGACGTGTTGCATGATCCTGAATCAGCAAACACTGGAGATTTCACCCATATTTACACAGACGTGTTGTACGATCCTGAATCAGCAAACACTGGAGATTTCACCCATATTTACACAGACGTGTTGTGCGATCCTGGATCAACAAACACTGGAGATTTCACCCATATTTACACAGATGTGTTGTGCGATCCTGGATCAACAAACACTGGAGATTTCACCCATATTTACACAGACGTGGATCAACAAACACTGGAGATTTGACCCATATTTACACAGATGTGTTGTGCGATCCTGGATCAACAAACACTGGAGATTTGACCCATATTTACACAGATGTGTTGTGCGATCCTGGATCAACAAACACTGGAGATTTCACCCATATTTACACAGACGTGTTGTGCGATCCTGGATCAACAAACACTGGAGATTTCACCCATATTTACACAGACGTGTTGTATGATCCTGGATCAGCAAATACTGGATATTTCACCCATGTTTACACAGACGTGTTGAGCGATCCTGGATCAACAAACACTGGAGATTTCACCCATATTTACACAGACGTGTTGTATGATCCTGGATCAACAATCACTGGAGATTTCACCCATATTTACACAGACGTGTTGTATGATCCTGGATCAACAAACACTGGAGATTTCACCCATATTTACACAGACGTGTTGTGCGATCCTGGATCAACAAACACTGGAGATTTCACCCATATTTACACAGACGTGTTGTGCGATCCTGGATCAACAAACACTGGAGATTTCACCCATATTTACACAGACGTGTTGAGCGATCCTGAATCAACAAATACTGGAGATTTCACCCATATTTACACAGACGTGTTGTGTGATCCTGAATCAGCAAACACTGGAGATTTCATCCATATTTACACAGACGTGTCGTGCGATCCTGAATCAGCAAATACTGGAGATTTCACCCATGTTTACACAGACTTGTTGTGCGATCCTGAATCAACAAACACTGGAATGGATTTTGTGATTAAGTAAAATATCCATGGCAACACTAGTTCTGGATACAATAAATTACCACGTCATGCTTCTGTCTACACTAGTTGGCAAACTGTGATACAAATAATTACTTTTGTTTAATCTGTATACAAACGAAGATCCCATTTAGTACGATATATATTTAAATTGTCAAGATGATGTTGTAGACATGTGTCAGATTTTTACAAAGGAAGTGTACCATTAACATATAAATAAAGTAAACAGTGTTAGATTATCAGAACATAAAGTATCAGCATCACTAGTATCCACAGAACAGTAGTGACGATAATGATTATCCCTATTTCACGTTCACACACGCCTGAATTACTGAACAGTAGAGTCCTATTTAACATGAAGCTACAGACGTAATAGTTCTTCTTTTTTTCAGCATAAATGCGCTATTGCTTGTATGTTCCCATGCACTGATTCAGTCAGCTTACTTAAACACGTTACAAAAGATTCTTCTTAAAACATAGACTAATTATTACTTCATTGCAGTATGCACAAAACGTCTTTTTATAGGCTAGGCATGTTGGCCAATCACATATGATAATACTAACTGAAATAAATATTTTTAAACCCAGCATGAAGCTGTACTTTAAATGCATAGCTTTCCTAGATCTGAAAACTGTCATAACTTGCACCATATGTTTATTTCTAATGCTAAGACACGTGTTAATAATTGGATGTAGAATAAAAATCAAACTGTGCATTACACTTGAAGTTCTTCTTATCTGTCCATGATTCACGATGGTTGAATACATCTTAGTTATAACATTAACAAAAACTATTCCTTTATAATATTAACAAGAACTATTCCTCTCAAACATTAACAAGAACTATTCCTCTATAACATTATCAAGAACTATTCCTCTCTAACATTAACAAGGACTATTCCTCTCTAACATTATCAAAAACTATTCCTCTCTAACATTATCAAGAACTATTCCTCTATATCATTATCAAGAACTATTCCTCTATAACATAAACAAGAACTATTCCTCTCTAACATTAACAAGAACTATTCCTCAATAGCATTATCAAGAACTATTCCTCTATAGCATTAACACGAACTATTTTTCTCTAACGTTATCAAGAACTATTCCTCTCTAACATTATCAAGAACTATTCCTCTATATCATTATCAAGAACTATTCCTCTATAACATAAACAAGAACTATTCCTCTCTAACATTAACAAGAACTATTCCTCAATAGCATTATCAAGAACTATTCCTCTATAGCATTAACACGAACTATTTCTCTCTAACATTATCAAGAACTATTCCTCTATAGCATTAACAAGAACTATTCCTCTGTGACATTAACAATAACTATTCCTCTATAGCATTTACAAGAACTATTCCTCTATAGCATTAACAAGAACTATTCCTCTATAACATTAACAAGACCTATCCATCTATAACATTAACAAGAACTATTCCTCTATAACATTAACAAGAACTATTCCTCTATAACATTAACAAGAACTATTCCCCTATAACATTAACACGAATTATTCCCCTATAACATTAACAAGAACTATCCATCTATAACATTAACAAGAACTATTCCTCTATAACATTAACAAGAACTATTGACCTATAATATTAACAAGAACTATTCCCCTATAACATTAACAAGAACTATTGACCTATAACATTAACACGAACTATTCCTCTATAACATTAACAAGAACTATTCCCCTATAACATTAACAAGAACTATTCCCCTATAACATTAACACGAACTATTGACCTATAACATTAACAAGAACTATTCCCCTATAACATTAACAAGAACTATTGACCTATAACATTAACACGAACTATTGACCTATAACATTAACAAGAACTATTGATTTATAACATTAACACGAACTATTCCCCTATAACATTAACAAGAACTATTCCCCTATAACATTAACACGAACTATTGACCTATAACATTAACACGAACTATTGACCTATAACATTAACAAAAACTATTCCCCTATAACATTAACACGAACTATTGACCTATAACATTAACACGAACTATTGACCTATAACATTAACAAGAACTATTCCCCTATAACATTAACACGAACTATTGACCTATAACATTAACAAGAACTATTCCCCTATAACATTAACACGAACTATTCCTCTATAACATTAACAAGAACTATTCCCCTATAACATTAACAAGAACTATTGACCTATAACATTAACACGAACTATTGACCTATAATATTAACAAGAACTATTCCCCTATAACATTAACACGAACTACTGACCTATAACATTAACAAGAACTATTCCCCTATAACATTAACAAGAACTATTGACCTATAACATTAACAAGAACTATTCCTCTATAACATTAACAAGAACTATTGACCTATAACATAAACACGAACTATTCCTCTATAACATTAACAAGAACTATTCCCCTATAACATTAACAAGAACTATTGACCTATAACATTAACACGAACTATTGAGCTATAACATTAACAAGAACTATTCCCCTATAACATTAACAAGAACTATTGAACTATAACATTAACAAGAACTATTCCTCTATAACATTAACAAGAACTATTGACCTATAACATAAACACGAACTATTCCTCTATAACATTAACAAGAACTATTCCCCTATAACATTAACAAGAACTATTGACCTATAACATTAACACGAACTATTGACCTATAACATTAACAAGAACTATTCCCCTATAACATTAACAAGAACTATTGAACTATAACATTAACAAGAACTATTGACCTATAACATTAACACGAACTATTGACCTATAACATTAACAAGAACTATTCCTCTATAACATTAACAAGAACTATTCCCCTATAACATTAACACGAACTATTCCCCTATAACATTAACACGAATTATTCCCCTATAACATTAACAAGAACTATTCCCCTATAACATTAACAAGAACTATTCCCCTATAACATTGACAAGAACTATTCCCCTGTTACATTAAGAACAACTATTCTTCTGCAACTATTCCGCTGTAACATTAACAAGCACTGTTCCTCTCTAATCGTTGGTAAAAACTAGAAGGAAAAAACCAACCATATAACATTAAATAAGTCGCATAAACTATTTCCAAAAATATCATAATTAGGTTAAACAACGTTTTCAGTTTTAGCCATTTGATAGCGTTTACCACTTCACCTAAGGCGATGTGTCTGTGTACGTCTAATACAATGACTGACTCATTTATAATAACATCCCCACAGTGCAAGACATTACGAGAGTGACTAAATCAATCTGCAAAGTGTTTCCTAACATCGTCATTGCACAATAATTCTGGAAGTTCAATCAGTTTTGTTAAAATCGTTAATCATGTTGCCAAAATTATGTTGGGTTTCACTGCTTTGCATATATACTTATTTCCGTGCTTTTATCCAATTAAGGTTCAATCACGCTGTCCTGGGTGCACAACTCAGATATGTGGGCTGTCTGTCCAGGACAGAGGGTTAGTGGTTAGTTTGTTAGTGATTAGTGTGAGAAAAGTTGGTGTAGTGGCTTTATGTCTACACAGTGAGTTTAACCTCGCTTTGGGTTGGAGCTGGTACCGGGAATTGAACCCAATATCTACCAGTCTTAAGTCCGGTGGATAGATATAGCTCAGTGATAAAGCGCCCCGTCGGTGGGCCCATTGGGCTATTTCTCGTTCCAGCCAGTGCACCACGACTGGTATATCAGAGGCCGTGGCATGTACTACCATGTTTGTGGGATGATGCATATAAAAGAACCATTGCTGCCAATCACAAAGAGTAGCCCATTAAGTAGCAACAGCGGGTTTCCTCTCTCAATATGTGCGTGGTCCTTATAGACGTAAATATAACCGTAAATAAAATGTGTTGAGTGCGTCGTTAAATAAAACATTTCTTTATGTCTTTCTTAACCACTACACCATTCATGCCAGTTGTTATACCACACACGTTAGATTCTGGAATAAGCTTTTGGATTCACTTTAACATATTTAAAACATAGAATACTACGATGCCAGTTGTTATACTACACCGGCTAGATTCTGGAATAAGCTTTTAGATTTATTTTAACATATGCAATACATAGAATACTACGTCCGTGCCCGATATACACCAGTTACCGTAAAGCTGTGTTTATAAAACATATGTAATACATAGAATACTACGTCCGTGCCCGATATACACCAGTTACCTTAAAGCTGTGTTTGTAAAACATATGTAAGAAATAGAATACTTCGTCCGTGCCCGATATACACCAGTTACCTTAAAGCTGTGTTTGTAAAACATATCTAAGACATAGAATACTACGTCCGTGCTCGATATACACCAGTTACCTTAAAGCTGTGTTTATAAAATATATGTAAGAAATATAATACTACGTCCGTGCCCGATATACACCAGTTACCTTAAAGCTGTGTTTGTAAAACATATGTAATACATAGAATACTACGTGCGTGCCCGATATGCACCAGTTACCTTAAAGCTGTGTCTGTAAAACATATGTAATAGATAGAATACTACGCCCGTGCCCGATATACACCAGTTACCTTAAAGCTGTGTTTATAAAACATATGTAATACATAGAATACTACGTGCGTGCCCGATATGCACCAGTTACCTTAAAGCTGTGTCTGTAAAACATATGTAATAGATAGAATACTACGCCCGTGCCCGATATACAACAGTTACCGTAAAGCTGTGTCTGTAAAACATATGTAATACATAGAATACTACGTCCGTGCCCGATATACACCAGTTACCGTAAAGCTGTGTTTATAAAACATATGTAAGAAATAGAATACTACGCCCGTGCCCGATATACACCAGTTACCTTAAAGCTGTGTTTATAAAACATGTGTAATACATAGAATACTACGCCCGTGCCCGATATACAACAGTTACCGTAAAGCTGTGTTTATAAAACATATGTAAGAAATAGAATACTACGCCCGTGCCCGATATACACCAGTTACCTTAAAGCTGTGTTTATAAAACATGTGTAATACATAGAATACTACGTCCGTGCCCGATATACACCAATTACCTTAAAGCTGTGTTTATAAAACATATCCAACTCGCTTATGCTGGTAGCTACGTTTTGAGACAACTCGTGATAAGACAAATAGTATCTGACGGCCACTCGTGTAGTGTTCTGTGTTTCTGTACCACTACGCAACTCGTGATAAGACAAATAGTATCTGACGGCCACTCGTGTAGTGTTCTGTGTTTCTGTACCACTACGCAACTCGTGATAAGACAAATAGTATCTAACGGCCACTCGTGTAGTGTTCTGTGTTTCTGTACCACTACGCAACTCGTGATAAGACAAATAGTATCTGACGGCCACTCGTGTAGTGTTCTGTGTTTCTGTACCACTACGCAACTCGTGATAAGACAAATAGTATCTAACGGCCACTCGTGTAGTGTTCTGTGTTTCTGTACCACTACGCCGCCGATGAGTTATACTATTATAGAGTGTTCTGTGTTTGTGTAGCACTACGCAACTCGTGTAGTGTTTTGTGTTTGTGTAGCACTACGCCGCCGATGAGTTATACTATTATAGAGAATACTTCATTCCTGTCCTATAGATACCGTTTATCTTACAACGAGTTGTTTAAACACGTATTATTCTATTTCTTACATATCTTCAGAAACCAGTTTTATAATAAATGTTAACGCCTTTTTCCAACTAAAAGCTATGTACAGCCCTAGTGCTTATAGTTTACTTGTGCATCAAATATAAGTCAATGTGAGGTTAACTTGTGCGTCAAAGATAAGTCAATGTCAGGTTGACTTGTGCATCAAAGATAAGTCAATGCCAGGTTAACTTGTGCATCAAAGATACGTCAATGTCAGGTTAACTTGTGCATCAAAGATAAGTCAATTTCAGGTTAACTTGTGCATCAAAGATAAGTCAATTTCAGGTTAACTTGTGCATCAAAGATAAGTCAATGCCAGGTTAACTTGTGCATCAAAGATAAGTCAATGTCAGGTTAACTTGTGCATCAAAGATACGTCAATGTCAGGTTAACTTGTGCATCAAAGATAAGTCAATTTCAGGTTAACTTGTGCGTCACAGATAAGTCAATGTCAGGTTAACTTGTGCGTCAAAGATAAGTCAATGTCAGGTTAACTTGTGCGTCACAAATAAGTCAATGTCAGGTTAACTTGTGCATCAAAGGTAAGTCAATGCCAGGTTTATTTGTACGTCAAAGATAAGTCAATGTCAGGTTAACTTGTGCGTCACAAATAAGACAATGTCCGGTTAACTTGTGCGGCACAGATAAGTCAATGTCAGGTTAACTTGTGCGTCACAGATTTATCGATTCAACCGTGCTTTTTTTTTGTTCAATTGATGGCATGGCATTGGTGACCTGGTAATCGCCTAGGAGCAGCCAGTCGTATGTCTACAAAATGTTATCGCACGTATGTTTTAACATTATGTGTTATAAAAAATAACGAACGATGTTCTCACCAACGGGTGTGTAAAAACAATAGTATTCCTTACTACACCACCGATGTCTTATAAAAGGTACTTCTTTACTACACCACCGATGTCTTATAAAATGTACTTATTTACTACACCGCCGATGTGTTGTAACAGGCATTCCTTTACTACACCACTGATGTGTTGTACAGGTATTCCTTTACTACACCACCGATGTGTTGTACAGGTATTCCTTTACTACACCACCGATGTGTTGTAA
>NC_054705.1:498132-523132 GCF_016097555.1 Gigantopelta aegis
TGTCTGTACATCTCTGTTACACTGTCAGATGAATGGATGTCTTTAAAGCTCTGTTACACTATCAGATGAATGGATGTTTGTAGATCTCTGTTAGACTGCCAGTTCAATGGATGTGTGTAGATCTCTGTCACAATGACAGATGAATGGATGTCTGTATATCTATATTAGACTGCGAGTTCAATGGATGTCTGTAGATCTCTGTTACAATGACTGATGAAAGGGTGTGTGTAGATCTCTGTTACAATGACAGATGAATGGATGTCTGTAGATCTCTGTTACAATGACAGATGAATGGGTGTGTGTAGATCTATGTTACAATGACAGATGAATGGATGTCTGTTGATCTCTGTTACAATGACATATGGATGGGTGTGTGTAGATCTCTGTTACAATGACAGATGAATGGATGTCTGTAGATCTCTGTTACAATGACAGATGAATGGGTATCTGTAGATCTCTGTTACAATGACAGATGAATGGATATCTGTAGATCTCTGTTACAATGACAGATGAATGGATGTGTGTAGATCTCTGTCACAATGACAGATGAATGTGTGTGTGTAGATCACTATTGCAATGACAGATGAATGGGTGTGTGTAGATTTCTGTTATAATGACATATGAATGGGTGTGTGCAGATCTCTGTTACAATGACACATGCATGGGTGTCTGTAGATCTCTGTTACAATGACAGATGAATGGGTATCTGTAGATCTCTGTTACAATGGCAGATGAATGGATGTATGTAGATCTCTGTTACACTGACAGATGAATGGGTGTGTGTAGATCTCTGTTACAATGAGAGATGAATGGATCTCTGTAGACCTCTGTTACACTGTCAGATGAATGGATGTGTGTAGATCTCTCTTACAATGACAGATGAATAGGTGTGTGTAGATATATGTTACACTGACAGATGAATGGGTGTGTGTAGATCTCTGTTACAATGACAGATGAATGGATGTCTGTAGATCTCTGTTACAATGACAGATGAATGGGTGTGTGTAGATCGGTGTTACAATGACAGATGAATGGGCGTGTGTAGATCTCTGTTACAATGACAGCTGAATGGGTTTGTGTAGATCTTTGTTACAATGACAGATGAATGGATGTCTGTAGATCTCTGTTACAATGACAGATGAATGGGTGTCTGTAGATCTCTGTTACAATGACAGATGAAATAGATCTTTGTTACAATGACAGATGAATCGTGTGTAGATCTCTGTTACAATGACAGATGAATGGATGTCTGTAGATCTCTGTTACAATGACAGATGAATGGGTGTCTGTAGATCTCTGTTACAATGACAGATGAATGGGTGTGTGTAGATCTCTGTTACAATGACAGATGAATGGATGTCTGTAGATCTCTGTTACAATGACAGATGAATGGGTGTGTGTAGATCTCTGTTACAATGACAGATGAATGGGTGTGTGTAGATCTCTGTTACAATGACGGATGAATGGATGTCTGTAGATCTCTGTTACAATGACAGATGAATGGGTGTCGGTAGATCTCTGTTACAATGACAATGACTGTAGATCTCTGTTACAATGACAGGAATGGGTGTGTGTAGTACTCTGTTACAATGACAGATGAATGGGTGTGTGTAGATCTCTGTTACTGACGGATGAATGGATGTTACAATGACATGACAGATGAATGGGTAGTCTGTGTAGATCTCTGTTACAATGACATATGAATGGGTGTCTGTAGACCTGTTACAATGACAGACGAATGGGTGTCTGTAGATTTCTGTTACAATGACAGATGTATGGGTGTGTGTAGATCTCTGTTACAATGACAGATGAATGGATGTGTGTAGATCTTTGTTACAATGACAGATGAATGGGCGTGTGTAGATCTCTGTTACAATGACAGATGAATGGATGTGTGTAGATCTCTGTTACAATGACAGATGAATGGGTGTCTGTAGACCTGTTACAATGACAGATGAATGGGTGTGTGTAGATCTCTGTTACAATGACATATGAATGGGTGTCTGTAGACCTGTTACAATGACAGATGAATGAATATCTGTAGATTTCTGTTACAATGACAGCTGAATGGGTGTGTGTAGATCTCTGTTACAATGACAGATGAATGGATGTGTGTAGATCTTTGTTACAATGACAGATGAATGGGCGTGTGTAGATCTCTGTTACAATGACAGATGAATGGATGTGTGTAGATCTCTGTTACAATGACATATGAATGGGTGTGTGTAGATCTCTGTGACAATGACAAATGAATGGATGTCTGTAGATCTCTGTTACAATGACAGATGAATGGGTGTGTGTAGATCTCTGTTGCAATGACAGATGAATGGATGTGTGTAGATCTCTGTTACAATGACAGATGAATGGATGTGTGTAGATCTCTGTTACTATGACAGATGAATTGGTGTGTGTAGATCTCTGTTACAATGACAGATGAATAGATATCTGTAGATCTCTGTTACAATGACAGATGAATGGATATATGTAGGTCTCTGTTACAATGACAGGAGAATGGGTGTGTGTAGATCTCTGTCACAATGACAGATGAATGGGTATGTGTAGATATCTCTTACAATGACAGATGAATGGATCTCTGTAGATATCTGTTGCACTGTCAGATGAATGGATGTGTGTAGATCTCAGTTACAATGACAGATGAATGGGTGTGTGTAGATATCTGTTACAATGACAGATGAATGGATATATGTAGATCTCTGTTACAATGACAGATGAATGGGTGTGTATAGATCTCTGTTACAATGACATATGAATGGGTATGTGTAGATTTCTGTTACAATGACATATGAATGGGTGTGTGTAGATCTCTGTTACAATGACAGATGAATGGGTGTGTGTAGATCTCTGTTACAATGACATATCAATGGGTGTGTGTAGATATGTGTTACAATCACAGATGAATGCATGTCTGTAGATCTTTGTTACAATGACAGATGAATGGATGTGTGTAGATCTCTGTTACAATGACAGATGAATGGATGTCTGTAGATCTATGTTACAATGGCAGATGAATGGGCGTGTGTAGATCTCTGTTACAATGACAGATTAATGGATATCTGTAGATCTCTGTTGCAATGACAGATGAATGGATATCTGTAGATTTCTGTTACAATGACAGCTGAATGGGTTTGTGTAGATCTTTGTTACAATGACAGATGAATGGATGTCTGTAGATCTCTGTTACAATGACAGATGAATGGGTGTCTGTAGATCTCTGTTACAATGACAGATGAATGGGTGTGTGTAGATCTCTGTTACAATGACAGATGAATGGATGTCTGTAGATCTCTGTTACAATGACAGATGCATGGGTGTCTGTAGATCTCTGTTACAATGACAGATGAATGGGTGTGTGTAGATCTCTGTTACAATGACGGATGAATGGATGTCTGTAGATCTCTGTTACAATGACAGATGAATGGGTGTCGGTAGATCTCTGTTACAATGACAGATGAATGGGTGTGTGTAGATCTCTGTTACAATGACAGATGAATGGGTGTGTGTAGATCTCTGTTACAATGACAGATGAATGGGTATCTGTAGACCTGTTACAATGACAGATGAATGGGTGTCTGTAGATCTCTGTTACAATGGCAGATGAATGGGTGTGTGTAGATCTCTGTTAAAATGACAGATGAATGGGTGTATGTAGATCTCTGTTACAATGACAGATGAATGGATGTGTGTAGATCTCTGTTACAATGACAGATGAATGGATGGGTGTAGATCTCTGTTACAATGACAGATGAATGGGTGTGTGTAGATCTCTGTTACAATGACAGATGAATGGGTGTCTGTAGATCTCTGTTACAATGACAGATGAATGGATGTGTGTAGATCTCTGTTACAATGACAGATGAATGGGTGTATGTAGATCTCTGTTACAATGACAGATGGATGGGTGTCTGTAGATCTCTGTTACAATGACAGATGAATGGGTGTGTGTAGATATCTGTTACAATGACAGATGAATGGATGTGTGTAGATCTCTGTTACAATGACAGATGAATGGGTGTGTGTAGATATCTGTTACAATGACAGATCAATGGGTGTATGTAGATCTCTGTTACACTGTCAGATGAATGGGTGTATGTAGATCGCTGTTACAATGGCAGATGAATGGGTGTGTGTAGATCTCTGTTACACTGTCAGATGAATGGGTGTATGTAGATCTCTGTTACAATGACAGATGGATAGGTGTATGTAGATATGTGTTACAATGACAGATGAATGAGTGTGTGTAGATCTCTGTTACACTGACAGATGAACGGGTGTGTGTAGATATGTAATACAATGACAGATGAATGGGTGTCTGTAGATCTCTGTTACAATGACACATGAATGGGTGTGTGTAGATATCTGTTACAATGACAGATGAATGGATGTGTGTAGATCTCTGTTACAATGACAGATGAATGGGTGTGTGTAGATCTCTGTTACAATGACAGATGAATGGGTATCTGTAGACCTGTTACAATTACAGATGAATGGGTGTCTGTAGATCTCTGTTACAATGGCAGATGAATGGGTGTGTGTAGATCTCTGTTACAATGACAGATGAATGGGTGTATGTAGATATCTGTTACAATGACAGATGAATGGGTGTGTGTAGATCTCTGTTATAATGACAGATGAATGGGTGTGTATAGATCGATGTTACAATGACAGATGGTGGATGTCTGTAGATCTCTGTGACAAAGACAGATGAATGGGTGCATGAAGTGTAGATAGGTGTCTTCATTGACTTACAATGAGTTGTAAGTAAGCAGTACAGACCTTTCACAAAGCAATCTAATGGTAGTCGGAAATGTCCCTCCAATGACTAAAATGTTATGTGCAGACTAATTAAATAACACGTTGGTTACCAAATTATTCGAAACATTCCGGATGCATTCGTTAGCATCGGGCTTCCAGGGAGTAATTTGGTCAACTGATGTGTGAAGAGATAATTATCGAATGCATAAAACATGAGAGTTACCTCTTTTATCTCCGTTCTAATGGCCCGATCACACTGGCCCGAATGCCATTCCGTTTGTTTTCCGAATAGGAATGTGGGTGTTCAGGGAGCGAACGGATCATATTCGGGAAGCATTCGATGTGTTCTAGGAGCATACTGGCTGTTCAGCTCCGTACGGATGTATACGGAACGGCATTCGGTAGCTCCAAAAATTCGTTGTGCATGTTCAAAATAATTTTCATTGACCATCCGAATGTGGCGTCCATGTGTATTCGGGAAATATTCGGGAAGCATTCTAGGAGCATACGGCATGTATGGAAAACGTTCGGGAAGCATGCGTCTAGTTCTTTGTGCATTCGGAATAAAAATGTGGAGGTGCTGGGTTCCGTATGCTTTCCAAACACCCCGAATGGACCTAGAACATGACGAATGCTTTCCGAACGTTTTCAGTATCCTTTCCGGATTTTTTTTCATTTATGCCGCCGAATGTATGACGAATAGCCAGAACCCTTCCAGTATTCTTTCAGAACATTTTCCGAACTGCTCGTACACTTCCAGAATGCACAGTATGTTCCGTATTCTTTCCGAACACCCCGAATGGACATAGAACATGACGAACCCTTTCCGAACGCTTTCCGAACCCTTTCAGAATGCCGGTGAAGTCTTTCGGAATGCCGGTAAAGTCCGCAAACTTCCTATAAATAGGGGAGCTTCTGTCAGTGCAATTCATATGTTTCCTGGCTTCCAACCTGTCACATCTCTGAAGAGCAACAGCAACAGCAACATCTCTCAACAGCAACAGCAACATGAATCAGTTATTACAGCAACTCGAGGCACCTGCAGTGCGAAGAGAAGTGAGGGTACCGGGTCTTGCTGCAGTCTACCTGGCTGGCCGGCATGACATGGCAGTCGCCCAGCAACGCGAGGAGGAGGAGGAGGAGGAGGAGAGAAGAAGAAGAGGTCAACGTAGTCCGAAGACATACTGGGTCCGACCTTGGCTCAGACGCCGGGAGCAGTTCGGCTGGTATGAGAATCTCATGGTCGAGCTTGAGAATGAAGACCCCTGGGAATTCAAGAACATGCTGAGGATGGAACCTGCCATGTTCCATGAGCTGGAGGCAAGATTGACACGCAGGCTGCTTAAGAGGGATTCCAACTTTAGGAGGGCCTTCACGCCAGGGTTGAAGCTGGCCATCACCCTCAAGTATCTCGCTACAGGCATCAACTATAAGACTCTGATGCAGGTTTTCCGGGTGTCCAGCAACAACATCGGCCTTATCGTCCGTGAGGTCTGCGGTGCCATAGTTGAAGAATACAGGGACGAGGTGATCAACTGCCCCAAAACAGAGGAAGAATGGAACGAGGTAGCCGGCAACTTTGCCACCCGCTGGAACTTTTGCCATGCTCTTGGTGCCGTTGATGGAAACATGTCCGGATTAAGAAGCCACCCAAATCCGGCTCAACCTACTACAACTACAAGGGATTTTTCCTGCTGTCTGATGGTGGCCGACTGATCCAAGTAGCGGTTGGCCATCTCCACAGCCTGGAACAGGATCAAAACAATATAACTATAACATGCATGTAAAGATTATAACATTTATATTAATAATATATATATATTTTTGTTCTCAATTATGTATATCTTTTTTATTTATTTATTCAATTATTAATTTATCTATGTATTTATTCATATATTAACTTATTAATTTATTTAGTTTTTTTGTTTTATTTCTTTATTTACTTACTTTTTGTTACTTACTCTTTATCTAGATTTCTATATGTTATAAATAAATTTATTTCTTATTTATTTCAATTTCTATATAATTAATTTTTGACACAAACAAAGGTTACAGGTTACAGGTTACAGGTTAAGGAGACAGGGTCATGTACTAACCTCACGCCGCCAAGAACTCGGCAGTTGCGGGTGTATATCTGTAGATACGGACGCAAGGTACTCGCCAAAGGCTTCAGCTGGGTTGGGGGTGGGTCTATCCACTGCATGCTTCAGGAGGCCCATGACTTCCTCTATTGACGCCCGCAATGTATCGGGGAATGAGTTTGGCCTTGCAAACTGCCTGCAGGAGAAAATCAATATAAGTATAAACATTACAGTTGATTAATTATGTACATTAAGTTAATGATATGATTTTACATTTTTGTACATGTATCAGATGTCTCTTTGTAAATTATGTACATTATGTTAATTAATGATAATAAATGATTCTACATTATTGTTATGAGTGACATGTTTGATATTTACCTTCCCCTTCCCCTTGCCCTTGGTCCCTTTGCCTATCCTGTCGGAGGTGGACGGTCTGGCAAGAACCTCCAGCGAGACCTCATCCACTGGGGGCTCCTCTACTGTCTCATCAAGCTGCAAGAAGCAGAATTAAACAATATATAAATAAAGTATGACACGAAAATTAATGTTGTGTATCATTGCATGACAAACATCCATTATAATCATTTCAGTAAATTATTAGATGCTTTTATCTTTTTAACAGTTATGACTTAATATTGTAAAATATATATGACATATTTATTGTAATTTAATATTTATTTATTTATTTATTTATTGATTCATTTTATTGCATTCTTAATTGCTTTAATTCATTCATTCATTATACATTACAATACCATTACATGTTTTTATATTGTTTACATTTTTTTTTTGTATAACGGCTGCTGCTTCTGCAGCTGCACTAACATAAACTTCCGACTATAATTATAACAGAGTGTATACTTACACCTGCAGTTGTCCCCTTGTGCCTGGAGATATAGGGCTTCAGGAAGGCAAATTTCTCTTTGATGTATTGGTTGCGGGCCGTAATCTTCGCAGCACCGGCCACAGACTTCTGCTTGATTTCATTGCTGACTTTGGCATATCGGTCCCGCATCCCCATCAGCTACTTCTCCAACTGCTTGCCTGAAAAACACAAATAAATAAGAATCATTATTATTACAAATTCTATATTATTAAAAATCAAGTGACAACATTGGTTAAGACTACATAATATTTATATGTTAAAATAAAGTACAGAGGACATTGTAATAAAAATGTAACATATTATTTAACACATTACAAATTAAGCATTAAGCACATAACAAATTACAAATTACAAATTACACATTACAAATTACTAATTTAACATTTTGAACACTCTGGACATACATATACATTATAAAATAGACATCCAACAATACTGATGCTATCATTGAAATGACAAGAGAAACATACCAGTGAAGTCAGGATACATGGCAGCCTTGTCAGCATAGGCCCTGTCTTTCGCCTCCTTGATGTAATAGTCACTGTGGCCGCGATCGTACAGCTCGGGATGATTAGCTGCCCACTCCACTATTGCGTCCTCATTCTCCAGGATTGCCTTGAGTTTGGTCACCGGATTAGACTTGAACCGTTTCTTCTTGAGCTGCTGCTCCTCGACCACCTCCTCCACCTCCACCTCCGCCTCCAGCATGGCCGCCTGCAGCCTCACCAACTCCATCCTGGCATCCTCCTGCATGCGCTCCTCCTCTCTGGCCTCACCCGGCCTCGCCTCGCCCTCACCCGGCTCCTGTGGCTCCATAGTAGGCCTGCAAACACAACAATAAAAACATTTATAATTATATTATACAGTTTTACAGGTCAATAATTTTAAAGAGGGGGACAAGGGGTGTCTTCTCTACATTTTACAGTGAATTGAAACTGCATTTTACACACAATAAAAATGAATTTTACATTTTACAGACATTTCTATGATTTTACATTTTACAGCAAACTTATTCTACAGTTTTACAGGTGAATAATTGACCATTTACAGTCAATTAAAAAATATGTTTATACATTTTACAGGAATATGTTATAAGAAGGGGGGGGGGGGGTAATAAAACATGGGGGAAAATGCACATTTTTATGATGTTATAATGGTGTAAAAAAAAAACACAGAAATACTTACATTGGTGGCAACTGCTTCTTCTTCCCCTTTCTCCCGTCCTTCTCCCCAGTCTCTCCCTTCCTCCCTGCTCTCCTCTTTGGTGGCACTGTGTGTGTGATAAGTAGAATAATCCAAATATATAATCCAAGATGCTCGTGTGTGTCTCTCCTCCTTGCAATATACTGCGTGTTTGAAAAAGTCCCATTATACGGGCGGTTCTTAAAGCATTCGGCCGGACGTCAGAGTAAGCCGAAGACGTTCGGAAAGCGTGCGGAAAGCATGCGGAAAGAGTTCGGTCCATTCTAGGTCGATTCGCCGTGTTCGGAAAGCATTCGGAAAGCATACGGAAAGCGTTCGGAAAGGAAACCTTTCGAAGTCAGCATGCGGGAAGTATTCGGTCTATTCTGAAAGTATTCTGAAACCATACTGAAAACATTCGGAAAACAAACGGAAAGCATTCGGTTATACATTGGGGAAAACACATTCGGAGGGACATTCGGTCAGTTTAAAAAATTACACCACTTTCGTATACGGAAAACAAACGGAAGCTCATTCGGGCCAGTGTGATCGCCCCATAGGGTTGTTTGATTGAGTAACTCGTTTTACGTGCTCATATACCACGACGGTTTCGAACACGCATGTATCTGGCTTAAAGTCTGACATCGCCAGTGACTAATTCCATAAGTCCGGTTCAAGAGGGGTTGTGGGGTGGGGGGAGGTTAAGTTTGATGTGGGCGGAATTTGGAATACAAATTTAGAAGTTATGTCAGGGACCTAAAGTCAAAATGAGATAGCTGAAACATCCTAATCATGTCTGTCAAAAAGAGTTGATGTCCAAAAATAAAATTAGAGTGCTCGGTTGAAAATATAGTGCATCCATCTCGCTCTTAAGGATCACTTGGTGTTGACTTGACTTAGGACTAGTCCCGACTTGCCGGTTGGTGTCTTGATGGTATGAAGCTCGAAGGCACCTCCATCAGGGAGGGTTCTAAATTCTTCTACAGCCACTCCGCCCATGAGCGTCGTCTTGTCGTCCTGTCACTCTACACAAACTTCAGGAAGCCGGACCTGATCTTCCCGATCTGCAACTTCCAGATGGCTTCCGAGTCGGATGGGAACGGTGTTGATGTTGGAGGAGGCCGGGCCTTGTAAAGCTGGTCGCTCGGCTGATGACTGAGTCACATATCCACCGATTCGGAATAAGGCTCCCGTACGGGCCCAAATTTCGGGGAAAATTTGCAAAATGTCACGGCGGCTGAAAGTGTGCCGTGGCTATCCCGCAGGCGCCTTGGCGTTCTTTCCTCGTCGTAGGGCGCATCGGAAGCTTTTAGCGCAGACCCCTGCGATACCCTCGATTTCCCGAAATCATAGAAATCAGCCGTACGTAGAAAAATTCCTACGGGACCCGGTGAATATGTGACTGTAACATGACCGACGGCCTTCCTCTTCCCAGTGGCTCCTATCCGGACCGCCACCTTGCGAACTGACAAGACTGGTGACAGTGGCCAGTTCCTAACAGACGGACAGTAGAGGGTGATGGTGGGCCGTCACAGGGCGTCTCGCACATTGCTGAGTCTAGATCGTCCCTCGGAGTGGTCGGCAGGGCCGGCTTGGCAGGTCCCGTCGACTAAGGTCGGGTCGGGGGCGGCGTCGCAGAAGGAACCGCCGCTGGCCAGTGTTGCCCCCCCCCCCCCGTGTCGCCCCTGGCGCGCGTTTCCTCTTCCTTCATCTCATCTTTTGTACTGCCGCGTTGCCGTACATCAGTCATTCTTTCCCGTGACCCGGTGTACGCGACACGATACTCAAGTAGTGTTCCATAGCTTGCTATCAGTCCCCCCGGGGGTGGGGGGTGGGGGTGGGAGGGGGGAGGGTTAGAGTTAGGGTTAGGGTTAGTAAGTTAGGGGGTAAGACGAGAGCACATGACTACACGTTTAGCTTCTTCCTGATCGCAAACTGGAATGGTCGTTTGGCCTCAAATGTTTTCCATTGAACGCTGAGTTTAATAAGAAGTGTTACGTCATTGTGTATTTTGTATTAATTTTATTGTTTACTCAAATGAGTTCGTATCGTTCTTAGAAACTCATCAAACCCTCATCTTAATTGCCATTTGACATCTTCGGTAGTGGCTTACAGCTGCCTCGTACCAATTGAAATGTTCACCGCTACGTACGACGACAGCGCCAGCTAAGCAGCGCGCTGTTCAACTCGCTGTCAAACGTAGGGGAACGTTAATATCGCGATGGTAATATTTACGACGATGATATTGCAAAGTTTACTTCGTGGAACGATGCCCAGAACTATAATAATACAGTCATTACTGGATGTTGTTATAATTATATAGTTATTAGTGGATGTTATTATAACTGTAGTGTTAATAGTGGATGTTATTATAACTATATAGTTATTACTGGATGGTATTATAATAATATAGTTATTAGTAGATGTTATTATAACTATATACTTATTAGTGGATGGTATTTTTTATAACTATATATTTATTACTGGATGGTATTATAACCATATAGTTATTAGTGGATGTATCATCAATATATAGGTGCTTGTGTTCTGTTTCAAATATCTGGCGCTAGCTATTATAACTGTGTATCTAATAGTGTCAGCAGTATAAGCATGTATCTGCTAGTGTACTCTTTCATCAATGTATAACAGTTTCTGTTCTGTTTCAGATATCTGGAGCTAGCTATTATAACTGTGTATCTAATAGTTTCAGTAGTATAAGCATATATCTGCTAGTGTACTGTATCATCAATATATAACAGTTTGTGTTCTGTTTCAGGTATCTGGCGCTAGCTATTATAACTGTGTATCTAATAGTGTCAGTAGTATAAGCATGCATCTCCTGTACTTTATCATCAATATATAATAGTTTGGGTTCTGTTTCAGGTATCTGGAGCTAGCTATTATAACTGTGTATCTAATAGTGTCAGTAGTATAATCATGTATCTGCTTGTGTACTGTATCATCAATGTATAACAGTTTGTGTTCTGTTTCAGATATCTGGCGCTTGCTATTATAAATGTGTACCTAATAGTGTCAGTAGTATAAGCATATATCTGCTAGTGTACTGTATCATCAATATATAACAGTTTGTGTTCTGTTTCAGATATCTGGCGCTAGCTATTATAACTGTTTATCTAATAGTGTCAGTAGTATTAGCATGTATCTGCTAGTGTACGGTATCATCAATATATAACAGTTTGTGTTCTGTTTCAGATATCTGGAGCTAGCTATTATAACTGTGTATCTAATAGTGTCAGTAGTATAAGCATGTATCTGCTAGTGTACTGTATCATCAATATATAACAGTTTGTGTTCTGTTTCAGATATCTGGCGCTACCTATTATAACTGTCTATCTAATAGTGTCAGTAGTATAAGCATGTGTCTGCTAGTGTACTGTATCATCAATATATAACAGGTTTTTTTCTGTTTCAGATATCTGGAGCTAGCTATTATAACTGTGTATCTAATAGTGTCAGCAGTATAAGCATGTATCTGCTAGTGTACTGTATCTTCAGTGTATAACAGTTTGTGTTCTGTTTCAGATATCTGGAGCTAGCTATTATAACTGTGTATCTAATAGTGTCAGCAGTATAAGCATGTATCTGCTAGTGTACTGTATCATCAATATATAACAGTTTGTGTTCTGTTTCAGATATCTGGAGCTAGCTATTATAACTGTGTATCTAATAGTGTCAGTAGTATAAGCATGTATCTGCTAGTGTACTGTATCATCAATGTATAACAGTTTGTGTTCTGTTTCAGATATCTGGAGCTAGCTATTATAACTGTGTATCTAATAGTGTCAGTAGTATAAGCATGTGTCTGCTAGTGTACTGTATCATCAATATATAACAGTTTGTGTTCTGTTTCAGATATCTGGAGCTAGCTATTATAACTGTGTATCTAATAGTGTCAGCAGTATAAGCATGTATCTGCTAGTGTACTGTATCTTCAGTGTATAACAGTTTGTGTTCTGTTTCAGATATCTGGAGCTAGCTATTATAACTGTGTATCTAATAGTGTCAGCAGTATAAGCATGTATCTGCTAGTGTACTGTATCATCAATATATAACAGTTTGTGTTCTGTTTCAGATATCTGGAGCTAGCTATTATAACTGTGTATCTAATAGTGTCAGTAGTATAAGCATGTATCTGCTAGTGTACTGTATCATCAATACATAACAGTTTGTGTTCTGTTTCAGATATCTGGCGCTACCTATTATAACTGTGTATCTAATAGTGTCAGTAGTATAAGCATGTGTCTCCTAGTGTACTGTATCATCAATATATAACAGTTTGTGTTCCGTTTCAGATCTCTGGCGCTAGCTATTATTACTATGTATCTAATTGTGTCAGCAGTATAAGCATGTATCTGCTAGTGTACTGTATCATCAATATATAACAGTTTGTGTTCTGTTTCAGATATCTGGAGCTAGCTGTTATAACTGTGTATCTAATAGTGTCAGTAGTATAAGCATGTATCTGCTAGTGTACTGTATCATCAATATATAACAGTTTGTGTTCGGTTTCAGATATTTGGCGCTAGCTATTATAACTATGTATCTAATAGTGGCAGTAGTATAAGCATGTATCTGCTAGTGTCCTGTATCATCAATATATAACAGTTTGTGTTCTGTTTCAGATATCTGGCGCTACCTATTATAACTGTGTATCTAATAGTGTCAGTAGTATAAGCATGTATCTGCTAGTGTACTGAATAGTCAATATATAACAGTTTGTGTTCTGTTTCAGATATCTGGAGCTAGCTATTATAAATGTGTATCTAATAGTGTCAGTATTATAAGCATGTATCTGCTAGTGTATTGTATCATCAATATATAACAGTTTCTGTTCTGTTTCAGGAATCTGGAGCTAGCAATAACAACTATGTATCTGATAGAGTCAGCAGTATAACCATGTATCTGCTAGTCTACTGACTGTATCATCTATGTATAACAGTCTGTGTTCTGTGTCAGATATCTAGCGCCAGCTATTATAACTCTTTATCTAATAGTGTCAGTAGTACAAGCATGTCTCTGCTAGTGTACTGTATCATCAATATATAACAGTTTGTGTTCTGTTTCAGATATCTGGAGCTAGCTATTATAACTGTGTATCTAATAGTGTCAGTAGTATAAGCATGTTTCTGCTAGTGTACGGTATCATCAATATATACCAATTTTTTTTCTGTTTCAGATATCTGGCGCTAGTTATTATAACTGTGTGTCTAATAGTGTCAGTAGTATAAGCATGTCTCTGCTAGTGTACTGTATCATCAATATATAACAGTTTGTGTTCTGTTTCAGATATCTGGCGCAAGTTATTATAACTGTGTATCTAATAGTGTCAGTAGTATAAGCGTGTATCTCCTAGTGTACTGTATAATCAATATATAACAGTTTGTGTTCTGTTTCAGATATCTGGCGCTACCAATTATAACTGTGTATCTAATAGTGTCAATAGTATAAGCATCCATCTCCTGTACGGTATCATCAATATATAGAAGTTTGTGTTCTGTTTCAGATATTTCGCGCTACCTATTATAACTATGTATCTAATAGTGTCAGTAGTATAAGCATGTATCTCCTGTACGGTATCATCAATATATAGAAGTTTGTGTTCTGTTTCAGATATTTGGCGCTAGCTATTATAACTATGTATCTAATAGTGTCAGTAGTATAAGCATGTATCTGCTAGTGTTCTGTATCATCAATATATAACAGTTTGTGTTCTGTTTCAGATATCTGGAGCTAGCTATTATACATGTGTATCTAATAGTGTCAGTAGTATAAGCATGTATCTGCTAGTGTACGGTATCATCAATGTATAACAGTTTCTGTTCTGTTTCAGATATCTGGCGCTAGCTATTATAACTGTGTATGTAATAGTGTGAGTAGTATAAGCATGTATCTGCTAGTGTACTGTATCATCAATATATAACAGTTTGTGTTCTGTTTCAGATATCTGGCGCTAGCTATTATAACTGTGTATCTAATAGTGTCAGTAGTATACGCATGTAACTGCTAGTGTACTGCATCATCAATGTATAACAGTTTGTGGTCTGTTTCAGATATTTGGAGTATATACGCGGATCTCGCTCGAACACGCCGACGCCTCAGTCGTGGGTTTGACAAAAATCGCATCATTTTGGCTATCATCAAGCTACAGGTTTCCCAATAAAAGTTGCCTCTTCACCGAACACGTCAGTGTGATGTCAGAAGGCGTGTCATGTCACGTGGATCGGCAGTTTTCACCTGAAGTGCTATACAGTTAGCTCGACTGGGTTGTCAACCAGACGTGTGACAGACGAAGTGCTATACGCTTACTTGAATCAGTACAACCGGAAATGTTAGTACCGTTTTCGAAATACTCACTGTGTCGACTAAGTGTGGTCATATTATTAGACTAAATGCGATTTCTAGCACATCCATTCGTCGTTCCTATAAGACATGGTGTGCCACAGTGTTACTTGTTAGCCGGGATCCTGCTATTGATGTGGGAAGTGTCTTGTTTACTGCATGGGATACAAGTTAAAGCTGAACACAGCTGTTGGTAATGTTCAGTGTCTTGGTACCAGTTGCGTATCTTGTCACCACGTGCATGGTGGAGGCTCTATTATTTAGACTGTGCACTTCGCATTCCGTGGACTTCTCTGTGGCGTAGTTCTGAATGTGTTCAGTTAGCAGTGGTTACCGCTCATGTTGTTGTTTTTGTCCTTGTCGAGCGATTTGAAAACACTATACACCAGACGTTTTACTTTTTAATGTTCGCTATCAAGTGACTTTAGTTCACGCCAGACGTCCCATGGATAGACTGTAGAACGAGAAGTGCTGGCACTTTGCCAGACGTCGTTCAGTTCACTCACTACACGGCAGGCTTTCTGTCAGACGGTCAAACAGGTAGCATGTCATACCTAAACATAGTACCTCAGTATGAACCATACCCAAAATGTTTTGCAGATTTTATTTTGTTTTTGTTTACCTTTTGGCCCAATTAATGATGTTTTTTTTTATCATTGTATGATTAGTGTTGGCTTTAAATGATTATTTAAACTATTATTGTTATGTGTAAAGTAGGATGACCCATTATGTAAGGAATATACAGAGCTAGGTGAACAGAGAATATTAAACTATTAGTGCCATGTGTAAATCAGGATGACCCATTATTGAAGGAATATACAAAGCTAGGTGAACAGAGAATATTAAACTATAAGTGCCATGTGTAAATCAGGATTACCCATTATGTAAGGAATATACAAAGCAATGTGAACAGAGATTAAACTAGTATTGCCGTGTGTAAATCAGGATGGCCCATTATTGAAGGAATAGACAAAGCAATGTGAACAGAGATTAAACTATTATTGCCATGTGTAAATCAGAATGACCCATTATTGAAGGAATAGACAAAGCAATGTGAACATAGATTGAACTATTATTGCCATGTGTAAATCAGGATGACCCATTATTGAAGGAATAGAAAAAGCGAGGTGAACAGAGATTATCTGTATCAGTACATCACTCTATTCCACTGGATTCACCATTTCGTCGCCTATAGGTCGGATTTCTATAGGTCGGCTTTAGTTACCATATACATATATGCTTTCACCATTTTGGTATAGACGATATTTTGTATATCTCGATTCAATGCCGAAACCTCTACAGCCGCCTAATAGTAACAGGATATAGTTAATTGTTAATGCTCACACACTATTTTATTGCCCACTGGACAGGGCTATCCGGCTTTTCCACGGTGCTAGAAAAATATATCTGATCCTAGGGCTAGACAAGTCTGTCTGACCCAAGGTCTAAACGATTTCTACAGACGCGTGACGTCATAACTTAAAATTGTTTTTGCCGTTTCATGTTGTATTATTATTTTTAAAATATTTAAACAAATTAATATGTTCTACTTTATATTTATTGGTAAGTTGCTACATGCTTATGTCGTTGCATAAGGTGGACTACATTTTTCTGCGTATGATTAAATGAGTTTGTAAGTGAAATGTTTACAGATCGTTCTACAATAAACACACCGTAGCTTACACAATTAATGTTTTGGTAATGCAATTACTTGGCAAGAAAAAGAATCAATCACCGTTGTGACGTATAGCTACGGCAAGTCCATCCCTCGGGACAAAATGTTGTTGTCAAGAGGGTTGGAATTTCCTTATCTATACCTCACAACGGTGATAGATTCTGTTATTCTCCTATCCCTAGCAATGCAAGATAGACCCATTCCATGATGTCAGCCGATTAAATCTTTATTATCCATATGGTTCAACATAACCGAGTTAATAATAATCATACGAAGCACACGTGTACAAACAAGTGTAAGGACGTAATTTTGGGAAGCGACGTCATAACACGATGTTGCTTCTCCAGTCCTAACTCAGACTGTGCATTTGAAATATACTGAGTCAAATTAAAAACTTCACAACCGTTTAATCTTGGCTAATTAGCAAATATGACAGAAGAATGTGTTAAGTAAGATATTTTTATTGTATGACGTCCAAAGAAAGAATAGGAATAAATGTTGAGTAAAAAATCTGTTCGATGCGTCCATAGCATTCGTCAAAACCACAGTCAAAATGGTTATTCACCAGCAAGGTCGTCTGATGAAATCACAGGTTCAGTAGCGCGTATGCCTTCCATGTGCACCCACAATTGATGCGTGTAAAGACTGCATTAGGGATACAGTGCCACTGTTCCACTAACGAGGCACCAAGTCTGTGGCGGGTTCCTGAGAGTGCTCAGGCGTCTTGCCAGCACACCTCAGACGTGTTCGGTGGGATTCAGATTGAGCGACCTTGAAGGCCAATCTATGACATTGATGCCCCCGTTCCTCAGGTAATCCCTTGTCAAGATAGCCGTGTGGGGTCTGGCGTTGAAAGATCATGCCTGGACCATGAGCTGCCATGATGGGCACACGTTCCTTGGCCAGCAACTGGTCGGGGTATGCAGCGGCGTTGAGATTGCTAAGGATGACAAGAAGTCGAGAACGTCCATTACACTTCGCCTCCGAATCTGTCAACTTCACTGACACAACGCTGAGCATGACATTCACCACGTCGTCTCCAAACCCTCTGCCTGCCATCGGCAAATCGGAGTGTGAATCGTGATTCACCACTAAACATGACTATTCCATTCCCTCTGTGTTCACAGTTGACGTTGACGTCGATGAAATTAGGTCAACATGGGTCCAAAATATGGGCGCCGTGCGTGGAGGTGAGCGGTTCGCAGCCGATTTCGGCAAGTTCATTACTGTCATGAAAGGGTTGCGGAAGTGACGTAACACAATATGACGGTCATCTACCAATGACGTCACACGCGGTCTACCCGTTCGGGGGTGATCAGCTGTGGTGCCCGTTTGTTGTACACGTGTCGCAGATCATAAATTGCCCGTAGACTGCAACCCAACGCCTTTGCAACGTCAGGTACTGATGTTCCCGCGTGCAACATGCTGACGGGACGTTTACGCTGCACATTTGTGAGGCGTGGCATCGACACAGGTCGTAACAAATATCGTTTTAATGTGGGGGTTTTCGCTGTCAGACTACTGTGAGCAAGTAACGATAAAACACGTGTGCTATTTTAGTCACGTGACCAGTGGCAAGTGCAAAACCATTTTTGCTTCAATGGTGCTGTGCAGGTGCTATGAATCGGGTCACGTGGGCTGTGATGGGCTTTAAATGGAGTGTAGAAATTGACATTAGAATATTTGTTCCTAAAAAATACCTGCTTTCAACACATTTATTTTATTCAAATTTTAGATTCTGAAGTTTTTAAATTTACTTAGTATATGACGTCATTTCGTCGTCTCCTTCTAATTGTGCCTGAAACATTTTGAGTTGGGTCTCCTTATTCATAAAGAAAACAATAATAATAATATGGATAATAAAGAAATTATTACACTCGCGTGTGAGTTGTACTGATTTTTTGAAACGTCATTGAATTTAACATGGGGAGTATTACGGTGTTGGTAATATATGACGTCACATCAGTGATAGTTGGTTAGTTTTAGATCGATATTTTGTTATTAAAGCCTTCATTGTAAAAGCTATCTTGTTAATGTGTAGTGTTAAATTATATTTAATACATAAAACAGACGTGGCAAATATGATAGTGTAGTTTATACAAGATAAAACGGTGAAATAAAGTAGTTACCTTTTCAGCCATTTTTGTTTGTTCGTGTAAAATAATGGTTTATTTATCGAATGGATGGGAGAAAACGACTCCAGCATATGCATCATAGAAAAAATAAACCCTCGATGGTGGAAATTTCCACCACCTCGAGTGTACGTTTTCTATCCCACATGACCACATATGATGGAGTCTATTATTCCAGAATATTTTTGTTATATGTGGAACAAGTGTATTTTGAATATCAACTTGAGCGTGCACCGACGACGGCCATTGCGACCAGGGATCTTCTTGAAACATGGCTACAACACGAGTCAGAGCAATCGTAGATTCCATTTCCTTTTGGTGGTGGTGGGGGGGGGGGGGGGGGGGGGGGGGGGGTTGTCCGTCGATATCAGCACACGCATTCTAAATACTCAATTTCTTACCGCCAGACCCAAATAGTTGTTTGTTTTTGTTTTTTTAACGCATACCCCTGCCCGGTATGAGTACAGTAGTTTAGGCGAGGAATTCTATGGAATCATTATGCACCATTAAATCAAGGTACGCTCTATGGTTAGTTCTAAATCGGACTGGATAGGGACTTGATATGTTCGTCTGTATTGAAATGAAAATGTCAACATAATGAGAGGTAATAAAGCCAAACTTGTATTCAATAGAATGGTACCTACGTGATGTGAGGCAATAAAGCCAAACTTGTATTCAATAGAATGATACCTACGTGGTGAGAGGCAATAAAGCCAAACTTGTTTTCAATAGAATGATACCTACGTGATGAGAGGCAATAAAGCCAAACTTGTATTCGATAGAATGGTACCTACGTGATGAGAGGCAATAAAGCCAAACTTGTATTCGATGGAATGATACCTACGTGATGAGAGGCAATAAAGCCAAACGTGTATTCAATAGAATGATACCTACGTGATGAGAGGCAATAAAGTCAAACTTGTATTCAATAAGATGATACCTACGTGATGAGAGGCAATAAAGCCAAACTTGTATTTAATAGAATGATACGTCAGGAGGGGCGGGATTTAGCTCGGTTTATTGAGTGCTCGCCTAAAGTGCTTGCGTCACACGATCGAACCATCTCGGTGGATCTATTAAACTGATTTGACTTTTTCTCCTTCCAACCAATGCACCTCAACTGGTCAAAGGCCGTGGTATTTGTTTTGTCCTACCTGTCTGTGTTCAAAAGTGCATATAAAATATCCCTTGCTGCATAAGGAAAAATGTAACGCGTTACCTCCGATGACTACGTGTCAGAATGACCAGATGTTTGACATCCAATAGCCGATGGTTAATAAATCAATGTGCTCTAGTGGTGTCGTTAAACAAAACAAAATTTTACGTGAAGACTACAGCATAAATGAAGTTTTACTGTTCAGTCTGGCATTCACTGACGTTACTGTGCGTATATTACTGCAATGTGTATTGATCACACTGGAATAATTGAACACTTTACTGTACGTATATTACTGCAATGTGTATTGATCACACTGGAATAATTGAACACTGAAGTTACTGTACGAATATTACTGCAATGTGTATTGATAACACTGGAATAATTCAACACTGAAGTCACTGTACGTATATTACTGCAATGTGTATGTGTATTGCCTGTAACTGTCTGTTATTCAATATAAATGTTAGTATAATTATGTTATTGATTCATTTATTGCCTGTAACTGTCTGTTATTCAATATAAATGTTAGTATAATTATGTTATTGCATGTTAATGATACGGGCCATGACGTTCAGGGTTCCGTCAAGTCCATCAAATGCAACCACATTTCCACACGAAGTAAGTTGTGCTATTCAATTAAACTTTTGGTCATCATAATATAGAAATGTGGTATGTAATAAATACAGAACCATAAACCAGTTGTTATGCCATGTTATTTATTACACTCATTTATAGTGCGCAATGTTTATACCACTCGACTGCTACGCGGTCTCGTGGTACAGTATTGTTGCACATTATAAACGAATGCAATAAATAACATGGCAAAACGACTAGTTTGTGGTTTGTGGTTCCGTCTATTTCTCGCGGAACATAAAATGAAGTCGAAGAACGACACACCTGATGACGTCACCTTATATTGATACTTTGTGTTAGTAAGCGTTATTATTTAGATCCAAAATCATAATTCAAAATAAAATACGAAAGTTTAGTGGCATTATTAGTATGTTTCAAATTTAATTTTAAGGATCGTCTCTTTTCTTTTACGTGTATCGGGGTATGAACAAAACAATACAAAAACATCCTCAACATTTTGCATGAACAGCTTTGCCGATCCACACTGTTTGTGGATGACTCTTTTCGTTCATACCCCGATGTCATGTTTAAATAGAGACAGCACCGGAAGACTGGTATCGCCACCCACTTCCGTTACACCATTGCCGTATGCGAGTGTTGAAAAACACGTGTTCCATCAACGGGGTATAAAACATTTATGTTTAGTATTGCAAGAACACCAGTACCTGTAACAGGTATGAAACACATTGATAAAACGTTATACCAAATATAGAACTCATGTTACTTGCCACTTTACATTTTATTCAGTGGCAAAGTGAAAAAGTAACGATGCCGCATTTAATTATTGAAAAATAGTGTTGTTGTCTTTATTGCCAGTATTTATTTTTGTGAGCTAATTATATTTAATTTATTACTCATGCAGTACATGACAAAATTTAGATGTTTTGATTTATTGTATAACTTTGATCGCTCGTTACCAACATCGTCCTATGTGTGTTTTTAGTGCAATCCAAGATGTCGGATAGTTGTTTACATTTTCAATGATTTGTTACTATAAATACATTTGCTGTGGCCCTGAACCATCTGTTGTTAAGGAATCACATAAAAATAACCCCTTATAACCACACCTTTATTATTAACGGATCTAGGACAAAATGTCAGTGGAAAATATGTCAAGGCAAACTGTCAACTATTAAAGTGGTACCTAGGTCAAAATGTCAACTTTCACATTATACTTAATGTAGAGACCACACAGGAAGACTGGTAGTTCCACACACTGCCACAAGTCTACTGCAGTGTTTGTTTGGTTGAGAACCACATGTTTGTTGGCGATAGTTACAACATTTATCTGTAGGACTACAAACATACATTGAAATAACTTTGTACAAAACAGAACTCATTTTAATTGCTATTGTTTCTTTTATTCAGCGGCAAAGTCAGAAATTAAGGAGACCGCCATTTGTTATTGAAAAACAGTGGTGTTGTCATCGGAGCTAGTGCTTATTTTTGTGATAAAATTATCATTAATCCATTGCTGATTGACTACAACACAAACTTTAGATGTTTATAATTATTAGATAACTTTGATGGCATGTTACACATCTCCTTGTTGGTGCATTTTCTGTGGGTCCAAAATGTTTGTGATTTAATTAAGTAATAAATTTCAAGTACCTTATCTATCTGATGAGGTTAACCATCCAAAAATTACCTGTTTTAATAAAAACCTGTTGGGTCAGCATACATATTATTTCAATATAATCTATTGTGAATAGACATTTTTATCTTCAATATTTAAACATCTGCAGTTGACCTCAGCTGTACAAGTGTATTAAAATGTTGGTAATATCATCAGTCACTGTATTTTTGAACTGGACCATATACATAATATAATGTATATTGCCATGGGTGGATCCATGATGTTTTAGGGAAGGTTGCAAGGTTTCAAAAGGGCAGCTATAGTATACGCATAGTGTAGAACAAGAGCACCCAACAACGTCAAAATGACAGTAACTTGCATTACATAATAAACTTCTGCGAAAACATCCAGCTGACCAAGATATTACATAATAAACTTCTGCAAAAACATCCAGCTGACCAAGATATTACATAATCCCACTAATTGTATTAGTTTTACATTGTATGTATTTATCTGTTAAACACTAAACAGTGGATTTTCCGGGCATTTTAAAATGGGGTGGGGGTACACTCCCTAAAACCCATCCCTTGGATCCGTGATTGATTATTATATATGTATTATCTTATATAATCTAAAAAAAAACCCACCTTTGATTTAATTAATTTAGAAAACTTATAAAAAGGTATAGTCTCTATTAGAAATTCGCGAGAAAAAAATAGGCAGAGTTACGTCCCCTAACCACTTCCGGCGCGTTCCGGTTACAGTTACAGAATGGCTGATGGCCCGTTGTTTGTGAATCTTCAGCTGAGATTTATGCATGCCAGTCCCTGGCATCGTAAATGTCCCCACCTATGCTTTAAAAATAAAGAATGATACTGGTAAAAATTAAATTGATGAAATTGCGTTTTGTTATAACTGACCATGTGTTAAATATAGGAGATGAATCTAGCGAGCTGTCACCCACCCTTATTTTGTTTTGGTTTTCTTGCATGGAATTTTTTTTTTTTTCAAAGCTACAATCTCGCCTCACATTAATGGTCATAATTTCATTTAAACATACAAGCACACCTGCAGTTTTAATGAATTGTGTGTGACAGTACCACAGTTGTAATAGATAATAGAAACAAGTTTATAGTGAGTCCCACGGGGAACGCATTTTGTTCATACTATGAAATTTACTAGAAAGTTATTTATTTCTGAGCTGCTTCTTTTCTAAATTACACACAAAAATAGTATATTTTTGTTATTTCCAAAACACTTTTATTTTTATTTTTACGTCAAATCAAACTTAAATTATTTACAAAAACAACAAAACAGTTCTGTAGGAGGAAATCAGAACAGTCCCCTTCCCCACGTGCTATATTATGTTTGTGTTTTCAATGTATTTCCGGGGACGCACGACCCGACCCGACCCCTCCCCTAAAAACACCACTAGCCAGTCTACACTTCCTCAACACAATGTACTTCCGGGGACGCACGACCCGACCCCTCCCCTAAAAACGCCACTAGCCAGTCTACACTTCCTCAACACAATGTATTTCCGGGGACGCTCGACCCGACCCCTCCCCTAAAACACCACTAGCCAGTCTACACTTCCTCAACACAATGTATTTCCGGGGACGCACGACCCGACCCCTCCCCTAAAACACCACTAGCCAGTCTACACTTCCTCAACACAATGTATTTCCGGGGACGCACGACCCGACTCTTCCCCTAAAAATAGCCTACAAAACAAGCCCAAACACCAGTACACACGCATAACAAAAAACATAACCCAGACGAACACGCACATTTAGAAAAAAGGTTTAATATATGTACATATACTAGTTGCGTAGGAAGGTGGCAATGGGGTGGGGGGGGGGTGGGGGGGGGGGGGGGGGGGGGAGGGGCGCACGTACACATACATATATAGGCATATATATATATATATATATATATATATATATATATATATAGATAGATAGATATATATATATATATAGATATATATATATATAAACCATCGATGCAGCTACCTTTGTATTATTTTGGGAGGCTTTCTTTTGACTACGGCGTGTGAAAACCTATTTAGGAAACACCGTGTGAGACGACAGACTGGCCAGACAAGCCTTTATACATATTCATCGTCCTATGAAAGACTTGTTCGTAAGTATTTCTGTTGAGCACAAAACATATTGTACATTTTGTTTTCTGTAAATGAAGGAGATTGCACACAATCTGACAAACAATAATAATAATATAAAACTGTATTAACGTCAAAAAATAAAAGAACAAATCGATGACTACTCAGCAATTCAGTAGTAACAAAGGACCTTTGTTGCAAGCGACTGGAGTGTGAACGCGCCGGAAGTGATTTAGTGGCTATGCGTTTTGTAGGTTCATTTCGCCACTACAAAGCTATTTTTGTCAAATAACAAAGATAAAATAGTTTTAAAAGACATACTTATATATCTAGTGTAACTTGTTTTGGGTACAATGCCTGGCCTAAGTCGGACATTGTGACCACAACAAGCGTGCTTGAACATTCATTTGATATAAGC
>NC_054705.1:530632-538587 GCF_016097555.1 Gigantopelta aegis
TGTAAATCTGTCTGTCCGTCTGTCGTCTGTCTGTGTGTTTGTCTTTCTGAATCTGTGTATGTCTGTTGTTAATTTGTATCTGTTAATACGACAAACTATCCAATTTAAAAGTAGCATAACATTTTTATTGAAACTTCATTAACAAATTAATTGTTTCCATAATTCAGTCCCACGATTCATTTTGAACGCAAAACATTTTCCGTTGACAATCGCAGCTTTCGGATGAAATGCAAAAGTTCTCCGATGTGATCAGTGTACTCCATGTCTGTGATGTTGTGGCTGATCATTTCGTCTTTCAGAGACCGGATTTTGGCATCGATAGTGCGGAATTTTCCTTTTTGTGCCGGAGCTCGCCAGTGACCATCTAACTGCTGTAGTTTAACTTCCACTGGAGACTGCCCACGTTTCAATAGACCTACCACCTCAGATATGTTCGGATG
Organism: Gigantopelta aegis; assembly: GCF_016097555.1. Classification (NCBI taxonomy): domain Eukaryota; kingdom Metazoa; phylum Mollusca; class Gastropoda; order Neomphalida; family Peltospiridae; genus Gigantopelta; species Gigantopelta aegis. Next base: position 531,073 of record NC_054705.1, read on the forward strand.
ACTCTTCTAGGCGATTTCATTTATTTTATGATGCCATCCTTCCAAATGGTTATTTGCCCAGTGGCTGTTATTACCAAAGTGGTTCCACATTTCTGGAGTCCATGGCCCTTCTATCCAAGTGTAGTCCATTAGTAATATTACATTGTCATCCTGGGAACTGTCGGCTATTGTGTCAGCCAAAACGTCCTCAACTTTGTCGAGCGGAACCATCGGGAGGGCTGAAGCACGCCTTACCACATTTTGTACATCATCGTTTACAATATATTCTGATGCTAGTCCTACTTTTTGCACACAACGCCAAATACACTGAGTGTAATGGAAAAACAGCGTCTCAATCGTATGGTGGGGAACACAGTGCGTACAGCGTTGTGAGCAGATCTGTCAAGAGTCCATCTGAAAGTCCTTGAAGCGAAATTAAAACCTAGGTCATGGCAAGTCTCTATGATTTTTAGGAATGTCCGTACGTATATGTCATCTGTGCGAATGGGGAGAAGAGAATACACAAGGGGGGACATATGTCCTTGCGACTCGGCATGGATAGTAAATAATTGATCAACAAGCTTGGGTGTTGAGGAAAATGTCCCATCTGAAAATACCACATCAGCCTCACACAACAACTCCAGGTGTTTGTTAGTCGTGGACAACAGTATTAGCTCTCGTCCTTCAACTCAGCAAGTCAAGTCAGGTCAGAGAGTTTAACGTGCACATTCAGAGTAAGCTGTTGTAGCGCACTCCTGTCCTGGGCGCAGGAGTCGGCCGGTTCCTCCGTCCAGAACAGGAAAGGGGTCAGGAGGGTGCGGGGGGGGGGGGGGGGGGCGTGGCGCCTGCACTGTCATGTGCAAAGGAGCACCTGCAGTCCGACCGTGACCGGTAACAGGCGGAGCTCAACTCGGCGCAGAAAAGGATCTCCTCCCTCGGTACGGATTACGGTGATAATTACAGAATTATATATCGCCGGCTAAGCGGAACGAAATGACCATGTGTTTCGTTGTTGATGTTCGTACATGGCGGAGGGCCTCGTTACGTAATACACAATAACAGACTAAGTCTGGTTATCTTCAAAGAGCACATGTAATAATTGTTTGCGCTATTTATAACTTTTAGTTCCTGAACTGCAGTAGTGCGTTTTGATGATGTTTCTTATTTAAAATAATTTTGTGAAAACCAAATGTACTGAGTGCATTCGGCATTCAGTATTTTATTTGTTAGTTACGTTCCGTCATGTTTTGGCATCTGCAAAATACACCAACGTTCATTTTATCATTTACTTCCTGTTATATATATTTATTACATACCCATTAAATCTTACTATATAAATACAGTCCTGAATACAAAAATGAAATACACTTTTCCGTATTCAACTCAACTGCCGGAACTATACCGTATTCAACGCTACTATTTATAGCACATGGTTACCGGGAATGCCCTTCGCGATATGTAAACAAAGTTGGTGCTTGGTTTGTTTAAAATGCTATTTTGTGGAACATTTGAACTGAAAACAGACGAAAACGGTGACAAATATTTACAATTTAATGAGCGCGATACCAAAACTTGACACGGAACACTACTAACCAACGAGCTTTTAATCCACGATAGTTAAGGTCGACGACAGTCACTTTTTGGACCCTTGTTTTGGCTTCGTACACAATTCTTATTCTTATTCAATAAATAAAACATCTCCAACCGTAATTTTGTGATATGATATATTTGACAAAAGGTACCTTTTATTTCTTTCATCTTTTAAAACTTCAAATTAATATTTTATCCAGAATTATAATTTTTTTTTTTTAAATACCGACCTGTAAACAGCGTTGTCTGCTTGTTATAGGAATTTGACAGGGGTCAAGGTTAGTAGACTAGTTTTTATTTTAATGTGGCGCAGCATTGTAATAATACAGCTAATTTTGAATTTAAATGACGTCAGCATTCCAATGACATTACTAATGCACCTGGATGTGTTTGAAAACAATCTTGTGATTAAAAAATTGCACCTTTTTCGAAATATGGATTTCTAGTGAAATTACGGTAAGATATGCTATATTATTTGTGTACGAAGCCAAAACAAGGGTGCGAAAAGTGACTGTCGTCGACTTTAGTAACAATGCCGTCTTCTCACGTAGAAAACTTGAATGAACTATCAACCAGATTATTCAGTGGAGCGATGATTTATGGATGCACATTTAATATAAACTTAAACTTTTTAGCAACGAATAATTCCATGAACATCAATAAAAGAAAACACACAGATGACGACTCAGACACTGAGTGAACAATTCTTGACATTTTTCTTCGTTGATAAAACTGGCACGCTGAAGGTATTCTGACGTATTACGAGCAAATTAAATATTATATTGTTCGTGAATTTTAGCTATTACATTGTCTTTAAAATGCATTTCAAACAATATCATTAAAATTATAGGTAACTTTTCACTCGTTCTTTCTTTTTTCTGCTTATTGTTTAAATAGAACTATATTCCTATGTGTAATAATTGGTGGTTCATCGGTCCGCGTAGTAACACAGCTGACCTAGTTGTGTACATTTAGAAATCCCCGTCATTAGCTAGCAGTGTTACAATTTTTGAACTATTATTTGGAAAAACAAAATCCAATTTAGGGTATGTAATAAATACAAAACTACATATATGTGGTTTTCTGATTTCTGTATTCAGAATACAGAAATCAGAAAACCACATATATGTAGTTTTGTCTATGTATGTAAACGCCCTCGTTTTTCGTTGTTTTTTCTGTCAATAAATACATATATATGCCCAAGCATATGTATTTCAAATTCATCTGGGTTATTAGTTCTGAAATTCGAATTATTTCCTCGTCCCCTTCACGATCGAGTTATCGAAGTTCGACTATATATATATATATATATATATATATATATCTTTGTGATATTTTTCAGATCACATACTTTAAGAATTTGATAACTTTGCAAATTAGATGTAAATTAGTCGAGGTCTCGGCACTAGGTTTATTGACATTTAAGCAAACGTACTTGGGTGACCAATCTAATTAAAATTAGCTCCACTATTACATTTATCTATTATCTAACACCAGCCAATCAAAACCTTACTTGCAGAATCCTGCCAGTGATTTAAAAATAATTTGAAAACATTCCGAATTATCCTGAGGGTATACGACATATTTCGTGTGAATTACGAATGCCTTAAAACATGTTTTGTTTTATAAAATAAATAATTTGTAATGTAAAACTGAAGACTGATTTAGTTAGGGTTTTTTTTTATAAATAAATAAATAATTTTTAATATAACTTCTTAAACAACTACTAGGCTGCCAGGATTAAACTGAACTGCGGTTGGACACGGTGGGGGTGGGGGATGGGTTGCCGGGAGTTAGGACATGTTTTAGGGTCATAGGCGTAGGCGGTTTGGCCTTAGGTTTTGTGTAGAGCCGGACTCCCCTCCCTCCCGACCCTCACCTGGTCACACCAATGTTTAAAATATGATTGTCGGCTCCTTTTCTACAATTAATTTAATATTTAGTTTTGTTTGTATACTTGTGCCCTCTTGATAGCCTTTCCTCTTAACCTCCCATGGACTTTATGAATACTGTTCAATAATTATTATTAATTTTAGACCAGCCCATGTAAATTTGCACCGAAATTATATTATATTAATAATTTATATAGGTTAGGAATGTTAATATCGGAGGCCGGACTCGGGATAGGCGTGTTCGAAACCCTAGTGGTATATGGACACGTTAAACCAGTTACTAAGCTAAACTAAGCTAAGAGCACATTGATTGATTAAATGGATGTCAAACATTTGGTATTTCTGACATGTCGTCATCATGGGAAACCCGCTACATTGCTCTTACTGCAGCAAGGGATCTTTTGACCAGTTGTGATGCAGTGGTTGGAACGAGAAAAAACACACAATTAATTGATTAATTAATTAATTAACCCGACTCGGAACAGGAAGTTGACTTACAAGAACGTCATCTAATAACAAAAATCGACGTGTGTAGTATTAATCTCGGACAGTGGTTGGTTTGGATTGATATTTAAGAAACCAATCAGATGTCCTTAAAATTATATCCAACATGTATCATATCTTCGTGCGATAACGTCTTACACTGTTGCCTAAAACATTTTTCACAGAAATACGCTTAGTGATTACTATAAATTTTAGGTATTACTTTTCTCTGTGTGTGTGTGTGTGTGTGTGTGTGTGTGTGTGTGTGTGTGTTGTTTGAGAGTTGCTATTTGTTAGGGGATGGGTTTTCCGAGTTTTATTTCCCTCCAATAAGGGCAGATAACAATAGCAGCTCGTTTTAAAGAAAACCGACACAGTCGGACACTTTTCCTTTAATTCAAAGTGAAGATCGTTATTTTGACCTTAATTTCCATATGACTGCTAATGGCGTAATGCCTTCGCTAGATTAACGTTGACATGTGCTCGCACTTCGACTTGCCGTCAACTACTGGTAAATGTTCTACTTTTTGTTTCGGAGGGAGGGGGGTGGCGATCTTTAGCATTTTAGTATTTGTAGAAAGCTGTTAGTATTTTTCATTTTTGCAGATATATCCACATCGTAGAACAACGATAGCTTTGTACGTGAAGTAGACAGCAATATTTAATTTACGATCAAGGGGAGATTATTTTCTTTAATAACCGCAGTGCAGTAAGTAATACAGAGTTGCTCACCATGATGGCCTTTTTTAGAATTTAAAAACTAGTTTGAGACTGAATGTACAGCTGTAAATGAGTGTCAGTATTTAATTTACTATCAAGGGCAGGTTATATTTAAAAACCGTGGTTCAAACATCAAATACCGTGGAATGTACTACCCTGTCGATGGTAAAGTGCATAGAAAAGATCCGTTTTTGTTTTATTTATTATTATTATTTATTTATTTATTACTATCTTTTTTTTTTAGAAATAGCCTGTGCAGTGACATTAGGTACCCTTCATACTTCCTCCCCCCTCTCTGTCTCTCTCTCTCTCTCTCTCTCTCTCTCTCTCTCTCTCTCTCTCTCTCTCTCTCTCTCTCTCCTCCTCTCTCTCTCTCTCTCTCTCTCTCTCTCTCTCTCTCTCTCTCTCTCTCTCTCTCTCTCTCTCTCTCTCTCTCTCTCTCTCTCTCTCTCTCTCTCTCTCTCTCTGTCTGTCTGTCTGTATATCTGTCTTTCTCTCTGTGTGTGTGTCTTTTTCTTAGTCACTGGCAATGTCAGAGATTAAGCCCGTGACAGGCTTGCTCGAAACTCTAGTGGTATATGAGCACGGTAAAACATATTGGCTTGGCTGACTGTTTACGTGAGAATCCCCACAGAGAACTTCGAACAAGAGATATCATTATGTATGCTCTAGCTCAGTATTATGTCTTGAGTGTAGCTACTGCCTAGGGGGTGAGGGAGGTAGGGGAGGGGGAAAGGTTAAGTTGTTTCATACGCTCTAGCGGTTCAACGATACAGGTTTCAAGAAGGACCGTGACAGATTTCTTTCCAATCACATGGCGGCGCAGATGAAGTAAACTACCTAGTTTGAGTAAAGGTGTATCTTAGTTGAAACGGACAAAAGTGGAAACGTCTGGCAGTCTAGTACGATCAAATACAACTGATTCCTACCCTAAATCAGTAGAGATTTGCAACTGAGCAATGGATTCTTGGAAGAAAACATGCTCATATGTTGTGGGGTTCATCCCGGCGAAGAGAACACGTCTCAGCGAGGGGATAGGGAGGCTAGGCGGCGGTGACAGGGGATAGGCAGACTAGAGGGCGGTGACAGGGGAGAGGGAGGCTAGGGGGCGGTGACAGGGGATAGGGAGGCTAGGGCCGGTGACAGGGGATAGGGAATCTAGGGGGCGGTGACAAGGGAGTAAAGATCCTACTCTTTTTATTAAATGTTGTCCTGAGAACTTCAGCTAAAGCTTTTATCAGCTAAAACAGTGTATCTATTATTGGTAGAAATAGAATACGAACCGTTACAGTTGGCTGATTTCATCTCAGCCCCCATGGGCGAGGGGGCGTGGGGTGGGGGTTGGGGATGAACTAGGGTTCTTCACCAGGCAAATAGATTCATCTAATTCCATATTAAACTGTGGATGAAAAGATTGCGCCAGGATGGAACGCACCTATTGTTCATATTGAGGGGGGACCCCTTCCCCGACGGGGTTGACGCGTCCAACGGGTTGGACCAGGAAAGAATATTATTATCAGGACCAACGTCTGGGTCGTTCCAAGTAAGGTCGGGGTTGGGGTCGGAGACCTCTGAGATAAGCAATCTAATTAAAATTAGCTCCACTATTACATGTGGATCTAACACCAGCCAGTTGGAGCTCATGTCCACCAATCAAAACCTTACTTGCAGAATCCTGCCAGTGATTTAAAAATAATTTGAAAACATTCCGAATTATCCTGAAGTTATATGTTTCGTGTGAATTACGAATGCCTTAAAACATGTTTTATTTTATAAAATAAATAATTTGTAATGTAAAACTGAAGACTGATTTAGTTTTTTTTAATTTTTTATAAATAAATAAATAATTTTTAATGTAAAATTGAAGACTGATAACCCACCCCGTACGTATTGGTATGGTTCGCTGTACTGCGGCCACTAAAATAGACTCGCCCGATATTTTTAGATTTCTATGCCCCCAAATAACGTTATAAAAGGCGAATTGTGATCGGTCAATATTTAAATTATTATTTACAGACGAAATGTTACCTGGACATTGGGGACTACGCAGTGTTGTTAGTTTTAAATCACTGGCATGATTCTGCAAGTAAGGTTTTGATTGGTGGACATGAGCTCCAACTGGCTGCTGTTAGATCCACATGTAATAGTGGAGCTCATTTTAATTAGATTGTGAGATAAGTGCTTTAGCTCGGTAACGTTTATTCAAATCTGAACTATTTACCATTTCCAGTTGTTCAACATTAATTTAGGATATATCATGCATTGATGGCGGTCGGTCCGCTATGTTGGGTCAAAGTACAAGTTGTACTTTAGCTTAGAAACTTAAAACAAAAAATACAGCACTTTAATATTATCTTTTAGCTCAATTCTTTTACCAAAACAGCAAAATACTAGCTCAATTCTTTTACCAAAACAGCAAAATACTAGCTCAATTCTTTTACCAAAACAGCAAAATACTAGCTCAATTCTTTTACCAAAACAGCAAAATACTAGCAATCAATATTATCTTTATCTTTATAACACCAGGAAGAAGGAGTTATCACCTCCCACCCGCTATACAGAAGGAGTTATCACCTCCCACCCGCTATACAGAAGGAGTTATCACCTCCCACCCGCTGTACCTCCCACCCGCTATACAGAAGGAGTTATCACCTCCCACCCGCTATACAGAAGGTGTTATCACCTCCCACCCGCTATACAGAAGGTGTTATCACCTCCCACCCGCTATACAGAAGGTGTTATCACCTCCCACCCGCTATACAGAAGGTGTTATCACCTCCCACCCGCTATACAGAAGGAGTTATCACCTCCCACCCGCTATACAGAAGGTGTTATCACCTCCCACCCACCC
>NC_054705.1:538787-601071 GCF_016097555.1 Gigantopelta aegis
CCGCTATACAGAAGGTGTTATCACCTCCCACCCGCTATACAGAAGGTGTTATCACCTCCCACCCGCTGTACCTCCACCTCCCACCCGCTATACAGAAGGTGTTATCACCTCCCACCCGCTATACAGAAGGTGTTATCACCTCCCACCCGCTATACAGAAGGTGTTATCACCTCCCACCCGCTATACAGAAGGTGTTATCACCTCCCACCCGCTATACAGAAGGTGTTATCACCTCCCACCCGCTATACAGAAGGTGTTATCACCTCCCACCCGCTGTACCTCCCACCCGCTATACAGAAGGTGTTATCACCTCCCACCCGCTATACAGAAGGTGTTATCACCTCCCACCCGCTATACAGAAGGAGTTATCACCTCCCACCCGCTATAACACCTACCAGGAGTTATCACCTCCCACCCGCTACTACAGAAGGAGTTAACAATTCCACTAGCCATAGTAAAACACCTACCAGCCCTTCTCCTAGGGTATACACCGGTGCTAATAATCATTGAAAATGTATAGTCCCAACATACAAAAACACACTTTTATAATCACTCTAATAATTAGCACGCAAGTTGTGAAACACTTGTGCAGTTGATGTAAAATCGTGTATTAAGAACCGAGTTTTTTCGATTATTGTGAAGATGAATATCAAAAAGCGCGTGTAGACCTAGGTCAGCTTATTATCGAATTTTCGATCGAGTTGCCGCTGCACTTAAAAGTTTCGAGTGTTTAATCATATTTACTGTATAACGAAATATACCGTTTATTTATTTTGATTAAAACAAAAAATTGGAACAAAAAACGCGACCGAAAACTCATCGATTTATTTGATAAAGATGTTATTAGACGACGAGTATACAGATTTTATAGAGGGCGAATTACCTACATTATATAAGATTAACGTGGCTTTAAGGGAGGAATGTGGAATCAACATATCCATATCAACTTTACGAAGAACACTCCATGACCTCGATTTTAAATACCAACATATGTCTACAACCGGAAAAGTGATTTTTGAGGACGCCAATATATCAGACAGGAGACTGTCTTATCTCCATGAAATATCCAGTTTACGAGAACAGGGGTATTTAATAGTGTATCAAGATGAGACCTGGGTGAATGTCAACCACACAACATCCCACCACTGGACAGATATCCACCCGGGCACAAGTACCGCCAATCACCTACCGAAATCAGACGCTGCTGATAGAGTTCCTAAACTCTGTTCGGTGACTGGGAAGGGAAAAAGACTTATTATTTGTCATGCTGGCTGTGATAAATATGGATTGATAGACGGCTGTGAATTGATCTTTGAGGCTAAAAAACACAGACGGAGACTATCATGTTGAGATGAATCATGACAATTTCATCAAATGGTTTGAAGAACAACTTATGCCTTCTCTACCAGAACATTCTGTTATCGTCATGGATAACGCACGCTACCACAACAAATTAACTGAGATTACACGATGTCCTGCACTAAACGCTAAAAAGGAAGAAATTCAGTCGTGGCTACGAAACAAAAATATACCTTTTGAGAGTAACATGACAAAGCCAGTTCTTTATGAAATTGTGAAAAGTAACAAATGTGCACAGCAATTTGTTACTGATGATATTGCTGAACGCCATGGGCACTTGTGTCTAAGACTGCCGCCAAGACATTCTGACCTCAATCCGATAGAACTGATCTGGAGTCAAGTCAAAGGGCACATAGCTCGTCATAATGATGGTAAAATGACCACGGTGCGGAGAGAACTTGCACATGCATTGAACTCTGTCACACCTACACACTTCTCTGACGCAGTTAAACATGTAATAAAGATCGAAGAAGATTTTAGAAAACAAAATAGTTTTATAAGAAATAAAATACCCCCTGTGATAGTCCCCCTTAACGAAGATAGTGATGAAGAAATGAGTTTGTCGACTGATTAAGTTATTTCTCCATACCCATCAGGAGTATTACTTTAATGTATGCATGAACTCTTTTAACACCAAAAACAATTTATTTCCATATCATTCACTATCAAACAACCTAACAACCTATAAACTAATCGACTAGAAATGCATATAGACTACACATACATACGAGAGAAATGTTTATTTAACGACACACTCAACGCATTTGATATACGTTTATGTGGCGTCAGACAAAACGGTTAAGGAGCATTATGACAGTGAGAAAAAAACACGCTACCGCCACATGGGCCACTGTTTCCGATAAGCAATTTTGATAAGCAATAAGGGACGTTTTATATGCACCATCCCATAGACAGGATAGCACATACCACAGCCTTTATACATCAGTTGTGGTGCACAGGCTGGAACTAGACACAACCCAATGGGTCCACCATGTGGGATCGATCAGTCGACCTACCATGAGCGAACGCTTTACCTCTGAGCTACGTCCCGCTCCATATACAAAAGAAGCCTTAAGTGGGGTTGGGGTTGTGCAGAGGGTCACACCTCCACCAATCGCATGCATACCATATTCTTCTCGCTCTCTCTCTCTCTCCCTATAACCATATAACCATAGATTAAAATATGTTGAGTGTGTCGTTACATAAATGACGTCTCTCTCTCTCTCTCTCTCTCTCTCTCTCTCTCTCTCTCTCTCTCTCTCTCTCTCTCTCTCTCTCTCTCTCTCTCTCTCTCTCTGTATGTATGTCTCCCTTCAGCGCGCGCGCTTGTGTATTCCACAATATAATTATAATATTTGATACATATTTTGTTTTCAAACTGAGGTTTTGTCACTTGAACTCCCCACCTGAATCCGCGCCTGCTTCATGTTTACAGATATTTTCTTAAATATAGGTCATACTACGATTTGTGCGGATAGGACGATAGAACCGAACATTAGTTTGAAACGCACTATAGAATGATGCTTTTGATATGCAAATGACCTTAGTTATTTATAGGAGAAATAACGTGCATTCCGAACACACAGAGATTTTTAAAAAGTGGAATTAAGTCAACTTCGTGCATTTTATATGATGATTTGTATATAAAACCTGTCGGGGTTTGGGTTTGTTTTCATGTAAATGCAAAGAAAACAAATATCGAATAGGAAATAAACGTAACATTTGCAAAAAACTTTGGGTCTAAATAATTGAACAGGATAATAGTTATTACTTTAAGGTCGACGACAGTCACTTTTCGCGCCCTTGTTTTGGCTTTGTACACAATAAATATAGCATATCTTACCGTAATTTCACTTGAAATCCATATTTCGTCAAAGGTACAATTTTTTAATCACAGAATTTTCTTCAAACACATTCAGGTGCTTCAGTAATGTTCGAAAAAATATATCAATAGGAATTTTGCATTGGATTTGTTCCAGAATTCTTAAAACGGAAACGTCATGTACCCAGTTTGTGGTTATTGTAAGGAGGTGCAATGTGACGTCATTGGAATTCTGACGTCATTCAAATTAAAAATTAGCTATATTATTACAATGCATCGCCACATTAAAATAAAAACTGGTCTACTAACCTTGACCCCTGTTAAATTTCTACAACAAGCAAACAACGCTGTTTACAGGTCGGTATATTTTACTTTTTCATAATTCTACAAAAAATATTAAGGTTAAGTTTAAAAAAATAAAAAACTACCTTTTGTCAAATATATCATATGAAAAAATTAACGTTGGATATGTTTCATTTATTGTGTACGAAGCCAAAACAAGGGTCCAAAAAGTGACTGTCGTAGACCTTAATAATGATGAATTCACAAATCGCAACTGACAATAACAATTTGTAGACCAAAAATCCACATAATAAATAAAATAAATATGTTTAATTATTGTTCTGTTCATTATTTTATTTTTATTTTTTATTTAAAAATATTTCTCGCGCGGTCGAGTTTACATCAACTTTTAATGAATGACATTGCTGAATCGGTGAATGACATTTGTAGTAAAAGTTGTGGATGTTACTGACCTCGACATTAATTATGAATGAAAAAATAGTCCCATTATGCTAATAAGGTCGCTGTCCAACCAATCGAAATTGACTCTGTTCCCTGTTGACAAATCAAAATACAGTTTGTAATACGCACCTGGTGGTGCGTACGAAATTTGTACGACACCGCTATATCTTCACCAGGGCCCATATTTTCGAAGCTATCTTAGCCAACGAAATCGTGAAATCATCGTAAGCTATGACGTCACTATGGCGTGTGCTGTAGTGACGTCACAACCTACGACGGTTTTACGATTTCGTAGCGCTAAGATGGCTTCGAAAATAGTGCCCCAGGAGGGTAATAAAACGTAATATTTTATCTTTCTTTTGACATGACGTCACTGACTTAGGAGCGAAGCAAATGCGAATTTATTAGTATTAGATCTATAGTCTGTATTTTGAACATGATTTATTATAATACAGGATAAACTAAACATATTTTTTCGTTTGCTCTTTGCATATGATTGGACTTTACATTTGTGACGCAGTGTTTCATCCTCGTGAATTATTTCGAGGAATTCGCCTCGATTAATTTTGGACAAGAACCACGTTTATGGGGTAGGTGTACAGGTGATGCGCCAGTTCCGGATCACTTCCAGATCACCTGTAGTTACCGATCAGTCTGTCGGTATATTAAATTTTCAGTCATTTATAATGTAATGTTTTTTTGTTTTTTGTTTGTTTTTTTTTGTTTTTTTAATATATACTAACAAACAAATAATACATGTTTCTTGAAATTGTTCGTACGAAAACTGTAACAATATACATTCATGGTTTTGTTTTGGACGCCGATACATAACCACTGTTAAAAATTTACACGAGCAGACGACATAGAAAAAAGAAGACGTTTAGAAAGAGAGATGAAGTTTTTGATATTTTTCTTTTTATATCCTTTCAAACTTTACAGTACGTGTACGGTATTTACATTATATAGATTGTACATGGCGAGTGTTATGAAAACTGATGCTACAAACGACTTACTGTAACTCCTCAAAGGGAACACACTCGGTACACCAGTTACGGATCACTCACAAAACGAAGGGGACAGCTCTGTAGTCCGAAGGTTCAATAGTCCGAATGTTCAATAGTCCAAAGGTTCAGTAGTCCGAAGGTCCATTGATCCGAAACACTGTAGCCTACTCCGTTTATTGCAATCCAACAGTTAAAGCTGCTATATATGGTTACCATGTTATAACAGCGATTACTAAATCAAAATGCAGGCATAACTGCACTTTTACGTCTTGCGAATTGAATAGTAGGTTTTTGACGATATCCGTTGATAGCGAAGACGGACGAGTGTAATAAAGGTGCAGTGTAGGGTCCGCTATTTTGCATTAGTATTCGACAATATAACATCGAAACCGGATATAGGAGCTTTAACTGTTGGATTTGAATAAAGTTATTTTAATTAAATACCGACATTTCCTTTTTGTTAATTCATGTATTATACTACTGACCTATCCAGGTGTGACATGTATTATACTACTGACCTATCCAGGTGTGACATGTATTATACTACTGACCTATCCAGGTGTGACATGTATTATACTACTGACCTATCCAGGTGTGGCATGTATTATACTACTGACCTATCCAGGTGTGGCATGTATTATACTACTGGCCTATCCAGGTGTGGCATGTATTATACTACTGACCTATCCAGGTGTGACATGTATTATACTACTGACCTATCCAGGTGTGGCATGTATTATACTACTGACCTATCCAGGTGTGACATGTATTATACTACTGACCTATCCAGGTGTGGCATGTATTATACTACTGACCTATCCAGGTGTGGCATGTATTATACTACTGACCTATCCAGGTGTGACATGTATTATACTACTGACCTATCCAGGTGTGGCATGTATTATACTACTGGCCTATCCAGGTGTGACATGTATTATACTACTGGCCTATCCAGGTGTGGCATGTATTATACTACTGACCTATCCAGGTGTGACATGTATTACACTACTGGCCTATCCAGGTGTGGCATGTATTATACTACTGGCCTATCCAGGTGTGGCATGTATTATACTACTGACCTATCCAGGTGTGGCATGTATTATACTACTGACCTATCCAGGTGTGACATGTATTATACTACTGACCTATCCAGGTGTGGCATGTATTATACTACTGATCTATCCAGGTGTGACATGTATTATACTACTGACCTATCCAGGTGTGGCATGTATTATACTACTGGCCTATCCAGGTGTGGCATGTATTATACTACTGGCCTATCCAGGTGTGGCATGTATTATACTACTGACCTATCCAGGTGTGGCATGTATTATACTACTGGCCTATCCAGGTGTGGCATGTATTATACTACTGGCCTATCCAGGTGTGGCATGTATTATACTACTGGCCTATCCAGGTGTGGCATGTATTATACTACTGATCTATCCAGGTGTGACATGTATTACACTACTGGCCTATCCAGGTGTGGCATGTATTACACTACCGGCCTATCCAGGTGTGGCATGTATTATACTACTGACCTATCCAGGTGTGACATGTATTATACTACTGACCTATCCAGGTGTGGCATGTATTATACTACTGGCCTATCCAGGTGTGGCTTATGTTTTCAAATATCCGTTCTTAAAACAGGCTTTTTTTGTGTTAAATTATTTATATAATTATAGATTAATAGCATTACACCAAGCGTTTAAATCGTGACAACTGTAGACTGTTTTTGGATAAACAGAGAATACTACACGAATGCTCATTACAAAACGTTTTTGCTTCCGAGTTGCTTCAAACCGTACCTAAGGAGCCAACATTGGCGTTGCCTGGGGAGTATGAAGGGGGACTATGTTTTCTCCAAGCATCTCTCTTCTTTGTTTTTCAAACCACATTATTTAAGTGTGCCTGTCGCCCTATTAACAAGGGCCGGTTCGTAGCTCAGTGGTACAGCGCTCTCTTGGTGCACAACCGATCCCCGTCGGTGAGCTATTTTTCATTCCAGCCAGTGCTCCACTACTGATGTAACAAAGGCCGTGATATGTAATATCCTGTCTGTGGGATGGTGCATATAAAAACTGCTTTGCTGCTAATAAAAAAGAGTAGCCCATGAAGTGGCGGCATGGGGTTTCCTGTCTTAATATCTGTGTGGTCCTTAACCATATGTCCGACGCCATTTAACCGTAAATAAAATGCGTTGAGCGTCGTTATATAAAACATTACCTTCTCTATTAAGAGTCTCAAAAACAATGTCACTGTAGGCCTATTCTGGATGACACTGTTTTATCTATACCGGTTGCGAGATCGCTATTACGCTAATTGAATATTTCTTATTATTATGTTTGAGGTGTCTGATAGATTATGTAACCGTTTGTTCACGTTAGAAGATAGAAAATGGTTTAGCCAAAATTTTAGCCGCTTGCAAATTATATTAGCCTTGGGTTTTTTCTTTTCTTTTCGTTTTTGTTGTTGTTTTGTTTTGTTTTTTAATTAGCCAATGGCTTGAGCTTGAATGTTTTTAACATGCCCATATACCACTAAGGTTTCAGGCATGCCCATCCCGGGTCCTGTCTCTGGACAGCCAGGGACTTGACTCGGGACAGAAAGTTAAGAGGAGAATTTGAAATATTACTTCAAGAAATGCTACCGACAGCCAAAGCCCTGGATGTGGTTGACCCTCTGTGACACTGTGGTCCTCCACCAATATAAAACCCTGGCTACGCCGATGGAAGCAAACGTGAGGTGAATACAATTTTAAACGAAATGCAAGATAAATTATATCTAACTAAAGGCCCTGCTATACGATACGAGTGACTCGTACGAGTGACTCTGAATCGGATTGCAACGCCAACAAGCAAATCGTAACGTGTGGCAAGCCATGCGATTGAATCGGCCAGAGTCACTTGTACGAGTCGAAGTTTAGAACCTGTTCTATTTTCATACCACTAAATCGGACATTTGGTGACGTTTTTTAATATTAATAATAATAATAATAATAATAATTATTATTATTATTATTATTATTATTATTGTTGTTATTTTTTCTTCTTCTTAAACTATATCCGTACTGTATAGTTCAGGCTCGTAGGAACCGGGGGAGGGGGGCGGGTGCCCCCCCCCCCCCCCCCCCCGCCAACTCCCAAATGTTGAATAATATAAATTAATAAACTGAATATTAAATGTCATAACTGATTGAAAATTAATTACACACATTTTCAGCGATATCTGTACTTGGGGTGGGGTGAGGGGTGGGGATTCCAGAGCATTTTAGTGTCGTTTTGCCTCTGTCTTGTTTGGAACATTTTGTGTGATGAAAATGTTTGCGATTAGAAAATCGCATTATATGTCATCGGACCATATGGATTATGGAGAGAGAGAGAGAGAGAGAGAGAGAGAGAGAGAGAGAGAGAGAGAGAGAGAGAGAGAGAGAGAGAGAGAGAGAGAGAGCCGCATATTTCAAACTTCTCTGATTCGTCGTTTCAACCACTAGTTCATAACCGGCCTCGGTGGCGTCGTGGTTAGGCCATCGGTCTACAGGCTGGTAGGTACTGGGTTCGGATCCCAGTCGAGGCATGGGATTTTTAATCCAGATACCGACTCCAAACCTTGAGTGAGTGCTCCGCAAGGCTCAATGGGTAGGTGTAAACCACTTGCACCGACCAGTGATCTATAACTGGTTCAACAAAGGCCATGGTTTGTGCTATCCTGCCTGTGGGAAGCGCAAATAAAGGATCCCTTGCTGCTAATCGGAAAGAGTAGCCCATGTAGTGCCGACAGCGGGTTTCCTCTCAAAATCTGTGTGGTCTTTAACCATATATCTGACGCCATATAACCGTAAATAAAATGTGTTGAGTGCGTCGTTAAATAAACCATTTCTTTCTGTCTTTCACTAGTTCATAATAATTCGACCCTGCATATGTCAGCCCCATATCATAGTAGCCCTAGATTGTTCGTCCCATGGCCAGTCGTTATCTATATTCCATTAATTGTTTCTTTCATTCAACACAATCTAATTAGACCAGTCGAGCTAACTTTATTTAGTCAGATTGTCATTCAACAGTAACGCTAATATAAATAAATGTTGTTGTTTTTAATGCATTGTTTGTTTAATTCGGGCGAATGAGCTCGTAGGCCTATGGCCTATGTTTGATCGCCAGTCCAGACCTCACCAGCCTCTGTCTCTGCAAAAAGCCCTGCACACGTGTTTTGTATTTGCCCCATAAGACGATTCAGTGTTGTTGCCTCCCCCCCCCCCCCCCCATGTGAGAGCCCTCCACCCCATTGCTTGCTTGATTGATGGATAAAACATTTTACTGTACAAACAACAAAAGAATAATAAGTTTGACAACTTAAAGGACCTTTATAAAACCCTGCCACCGCCAGTGGTCGGTTTCACATATGCCACTGTAAATGCTTTTCGCATACTTGACTGCTCGACTTTGGGAGGGGGTGGGGGGTGGGGTGGGAGGGGCCCTTTATTTTGTTTTGTCAACGAAGTGGAAATCTCTGTATGCGGCTTTTCATTTCATCGGTGGATTAATTTTTTCAGTGGAATTGTTGTTGTTTTTTTTTTTTTTATTTTTTTTTTTTTTTTTTACACAATCGCATTCCGATGCAGGAAAGTCAGCGGCGACTGATCTGTGTATTCGCAAGGTCAACCTGAGCTAGTCATAGCCTTTAGATCGTCGTTGAAAATAAATCTGCATTCAGGGGCAGATCCAGGAAATATTTTGCAGGAGAGGGGAACTAACAGGAAAAGGGCAAAATGGAACAACACGTCAAACGGGTATCCCAATGGAGGAATTAAAAATAATTCAACTTTGTGACTGTTTAGTGTGTATTATTATATTAATAATTATTAACTAGTGGACTAACTGTCCTGTTTCAAAATTAATATTATTATAAAAGTCATTATTGATATATACGGTAATAGTCCTAAATGAAAATTATTATATATTTTTTATTATTACTATTATTTTATTATTATATTTTATTATTATTATTATTATTATTATTATTATATAATAGAATGCCAAAAATCAAATATAATTCGTACTTGTTTAAAGTACAAAACGAAAATAATGAGGATCGCAGCCCATCTAGAAAGTATGTGGATCTGTCACTTAATGTGCGCCTTGGTGTTTTTTGACACAAGCCCCGTACATCTGACGTCATTGGACGACATCGTTGGTTTTCAATCGATTTTTAGAAAGGACTAATTAGGGGCGTAATCAGGGGGTTGCAAATGATCATAAAATATGTCAGGGAGGATCCACGAACGTACTAAAAGTGTTAAGATGTTGGACATAGTGTTTTAGAAGGCGTAAGCCGCTATTTTCGAAACTGATCCGGAACTGGACAAAGTGATCCGCAACTGGCGTAACTACGCCAGCTCGAACAACACTGTGTTTGGTGTCAAATGTTTACCTAAATTTACGTTTTATATCACTGTTTATTTATATGGTTGATTATCTTTGTTACCAAGCATTTCTTTTAAAGTCATACGCGCGCATGTTGACACAATTCACAATTTTGTTTGAAGTGATCTGGAACTGGCGCATCACCTGTAGGCCTACAAGTTTATAACTTTTACCAACATATTTTCACTTAATGTTTTTATAAATACATAAACTAATATTCATTTATGAAATGGTAAGTATTATTGTCATGTGTTTTTCAAAATGTTGCAATATTTTAAAGCAATTAATGCTGGTTAAATTTGCGTTCACAAAATCGATAGTCATTTTCATCTTGTTTTCTTTATCAATTTTATTGTCCCAAAAAGTATGTTTTAAACAAAAATGGTGTACTTCAGATTGTGATACAATTATTTCTGATGAACCTGCTTGTGCCATTTTGAGAATACAGACTAGAATAGCAGGCAATGACATATCGGACGAGTTCTCGGAATTTTGGGAACACACACTAGAATAGCAGGCAATGTCATATCGGACGAGTTCTCGGAATTTTGGGAACACACACTAGAATAGCAGGCAATGTCATATCGGACGAGTTCTCGGAATTTTGGGAACACACACTAGAATAGCAGGCAATGTCATATCGGACGAGTTCTCGGAATTTTGGGAACATACACTAGACTAGATAGCAGGCAATGACATATCGGACGAGTTCTCGGAATTTTGGGAACACACACTAGAATAGCAGGCAATGACATATCGGACGAGTTCTCGGAATTTTGGGAACACACTAGAATAGCAGGCAATGACATATCGGACGAGTTCTCGGAATTTTGTCATCGTGTTAAGTCCTTATTGCCCATGACAGCGCCACTAACGACTCCGATGCGCTCAGACTAACAACTAATCGTCGGCAAAAGGCTTACGATGATGATGTCATTTGTATGACGTTGCATACACACGTGATCAATGTAGATGAAATATGAGAATGGCTATTAGGTTGGTCTAGCCGCGGTCGCCATTGTCAGACTTCGCAGAAACAATGGAGACTGAGGATTTATGGTCGACTGTGGGCTAGGCCACATATTGTTGATCGTCTCAATGCTTTTGAAAACCTTCCCCCCATCCTTTTCTAACAGGTAGATTAATTATGACATGCCCAACCTTTCACTGATTGCTGCTTACATCAGTTTCATTAGAAAACGTTAACATTATCCACAATGTGAATTGATTTGGTCTAGTGGACCCCAAATCCGGACACATACCTTTGCAATTCCGTCATACGATGACATCGGATTAAACGGTAGTGTGTGTGTGTGTGTGTGTGTGTGTAGAGGTGGTGGGTGGGGATGGGGTGGGTGTGGGATTACTAACAGAGTACATACGCCACAAAAGCTTCAACCATTTAAAATCAGAGGTGGATCTAGGGGAGCCCAGTGGCCCTCCCCCCCCCCTCCCCCGGCATTAGATTTTGTGAATTAAAATTTTATTATTATATATTGTATGCAGCATACGCTTTTTTACGATCCCTCTCCAAACCTCCCCCGAGAAGTCTTTCCCTTGGCATTCCAGCTCATGTCAGTTGCCCCCCCCCCCCCCCGGCAATGGATTTTCTGGATCCGCCGCTGAAAAGTACTAAACACGTGTGAACAAACAACTAGTATCAGAAAAGTCGTCGATAGCCATTAAACCTGTAAATAACGTGGTATGCACTCTCCTGCGTGTGGGGCCATTCATAAAGTACGTGCACCGTGAGACATATGCTACAAATACTTCTACTACCTCACTGATTGCTGCTTACATGTTCTTTTATTCTAGGAGTATATAAACATTGTCTGTATTGTGTGAATTGTGTATGTTTGTGTCTAGTGTGGTGGTGTGTGTGGTATGTGTGTATTTACCTGTGTTGAGTCTGTCATACGTGTGTTGTGTATCGTATTGTGTAACAGTGTATGTTAGTTATGTGTGTTGTGTGCGGTATGTGTGTATTTTATGTGTTGAGTCTGTAATACGTGTGTTGTGTATTGTATTGTGTGAATTGTGTATGTTATGTTATGTGTGTTGTGTGTGGTATGTGTGTATTTTATGTGTTGAGTCTGTAATACGTGTGTTGTGTATTGTATTGTGTGAATTGTGTATGTTATGTTATGTGTGTTGTGTGCGGTATGTGTGTATTTTATGTGTTGAGTCTGTAATACGTGTGTAGTGTATTGTATTGTGTGACCATTGTGTATGTTATGTGCACTCTGTGGTATATGCTGTGAAATACTTCTACTATTTTATGTGTTGCACTCTGTAATATATGCTGTTGTGTACTTGTACTATGTGCGTTTACATGCACTCTGTTTATATTGTACATACTGTGACTATTCATGAAGTAGGTGCACCCTGAGGTTGTATGCTACATACTTCTACATATCATGTGTACGTGCAACTATGAGGTATATGCTACAGATACTGTGCTGTGTTTATTGTGTTTTGCAAGTATTGTTTATGTTACAGTATTATTTGTTCATGAAGTTGTGTAGTGTGAGTATATGTCTGTGTATTGTGTCTGATGTTTGTATGATGAAGTATTGTGCACCCTGAGGTATATTGTGTGAGTGTTGTGTGTGTGTGTTTTGTGTGTTGCGAAGTACGTATTGTCCCTGAGTTATGTGAATCGATTGTTTTTCATGTACGTGTAGTGTGAATATTGGCTGTGTATTGTGTCTGATGTGTGGTATATGTGTGAGTATTTTGTACTGTTTCATTTTGTGTGTGCACCCTGAGGTATATGTGTGTACTTGTGTGTTCATATGTGTGTGCACCCTGAGGTATCATACAGATGTTGTGTTCATTTGTGTTGTGTGCAACCTTTGAGGTGTTTACGTATGATTTTGTGTTTTCCACGATTCATGCGCGCGTACATGCGAGGTGTATGTACAGTAACCTCTACTATTCAAAATTATGCCACCTATGTTATAGCCCAGTCGTAGAGTCCGTCTGATGCACGGTCACTCGAGGATCGATCCCTGTCGGTAGGCCCATTAATCTCTTTCTCATTCCAGTCAGTGCACCATAGCCTGTGCATCAAAGACAGTGGTATGTAGTGTCCTGTTTGAGGGATGCTAATACAAACGAATCCCAGCTGCTAATCGGAATCATTAGGCCATTGCTTGGTGGCAGCGGGTTTCCTCTCTCATTATCTGTGTGGTCCTTAACAATATGCCGGACGCCATATAATCGTGATTAAAATGAGTTGAGTTCGTCATTAAATTCAGTGGCGGATCCAGAAAATCAATTTAGGGGAGCTCCAGACCAATGACATGTGGACAAACGATTCTACAACGTAAAAAAAAAGAAGAAAAAATTAAGGGGCCCGGAACATTCCCCCCCCCCCCCCCCCCCCCACACACACACACTTAGATCCGTCGAAGAAATAAAACATTCCTTTTTTTCGGATTTGCACAAACGTGACCATGCGTGACTGTTACACTCTCGGCTGGGTATCAGTGATTTTAAGAGAGCTATTTTAAACAACTCCCAGATCAGGTTGCCGGGGTCTGGATTGAAAATTAACGTTGCGAAAAGACCGCTTAAGATGTGATAATAATCCAGCTCAGATTTCAAGACATCACTTGCCAGATTCGTTTCGAGTTGTGCTGTGTCATAGCCAGCTTTGTTCTGTAGATCTACATAGTCACGATCGCGAGACACGCAAACCTTCCCACCTCCGCCATACTGAATTTTATGGGGAACAAAAATAACAGTTAAACTTGATGCACAACTATCCACATGCACCAACTGCCTAGAGTTTGAGGATTTAAAAAACAAACATGCACTGAACATGGGATAGGTGATTTTCACAATTCACTAGCCACAGTAAAACACCTACCAGCCCTTCTCCTGTGTGTACCGTACACTGGTGCTAATAATACTACAAGTAGAACAGAAAACCAGAACCCAACATGGGAGACGTGATTTTCACAATTCACTAGCCATAGTAAAACACCTACCAGCCCTTCTCCTGTGTGTACCGTACACTGGTGCTAATAATACTACAAGTAGAACAGAACACCAGAACCCAACATGGGATAGGTGATTTTCACAATTCACTAGCCATAGTAAAACACCTACCAGCCCTTCTCCTGTGCGTACCGTACACCGGTGCTAATAATACTACAAGTAAAAAGTAAAACCAGAACCCAACATGACAAAAACACTTTTATAATCACTCTAATAATTAGCACGCAAGTTGTGAAATATTTGTGCACATACCATGTTAAAACTATCCCAGTAAATTAATTCCATTTATTGTACAATTGTATTTTTCTCACCGAGTTTTTTCTGGGTTTTTTAAACCTGAAAATAGATTGCGTTTGTTAGGAGTGGAATGCTTATGGAATTTATGAAGATTTGTTTATTTATGATGTACAAAAAAGAAAAGAAAAAAGAAGCCAGTTCCGTGTAGTTTCTCGGTCAGCCTACAAGGCATTTTGGAGTGTTGTTTTATATTAAGAGATGAGAGTGTTTAATCATATTTACTATATAACGAACCGTACCGTTTATTTATTTTGATTAAAACAAAAAATTGGATTATACTATTTTTTCACTGATGATTTATTTGCATATTTTCGACATGTATATATCTGGTTCCAGTGTGCACTGTTGCTCAATTTATCTATTTATCTATTTGTGTCCATTTATTTACATTTAGGTTGCCCAGTTGCCCTATTTTCGGGTGGTAACCTTTAATTAAGCCATGGCCAATTCAGCCAATAAACAAATAAACACATAATATTTTGAATTGTTATCTTTGATAATTACATATTGTTTTGTTAATTTAAAGTTTAATTTAATTTCAGGAAAACATTTTTTAACAGGAAACAAAATGAATGTGACTAAGCAAATTATAAAATTAAAAGTATAGCAGTACATTAAGAAAAGTAGTAAACAATGTTAACAACTTTGGCGATGTTATTTGATTTCACAAAGCTACATATAAGATGACATGTGGAAGAAAAATGCCTACCTTTCACTGTGCTTTGCTAAAATTTTGGGTATAAAATAATGATAAAAAACAAAACTACTGTCTCCAAAAGAAAATCATATTTAGGGTAGGTAATAAAAACAAAACAGATGTAAGTGCCTCATCTAGGTGGTTATGGGTTTGAAATGTTTTGAAATTAGGGTTAGGACATTACATTTCAAGCACATGACCAATTGTAAACAGCAGTTCTTTTACTATCATTTATCTAAACATTAAAAAAACATATCCATTGATTTTCAAGATTTTAGAGTACATAATTTTACCTTCGGTACCCTCTGGCAGAAACCATTAAGTGGAAAATTCTAAGAATATCAAAGAGCTGGTCAAATATCACAAACACGGCGTGCGCTACAACAGCTTGCTCTGAATGTGCACGTAAAGCCCTATGACCTGACCTCACCTCACAAACACTTGAACATAATGCGATAACAGAGGAGCATAAAACAAGTCTTACCCATGTCTAAATTTACTTTTGGTTCTTTTGGTGTGGGGTTTCTTGAAAATGTTAACAGAATATGTGTGGGACTCTCTTGGTGACAATGCACTGAAACGGACCCCCCCCCCCCCCCCCCCCCCCACCACCACCACCAATACATGTAGTACCTCTTTAATTACCATAGTAAACACAAATGTCTTTAAGGTTAATAGTATACAATAAACAGAAGGGGCAGGTAAATATTTTAGAATTTGTTCAAAGTAAAATCAATTCTGTACAATTGATCTGCTGTTAGGTGAGAATTGTTTTAATGTATCTTGTACTTTTGTACATTGGACATGTATAGTCTAAAGAGGAAACCCGCTACATTTTCCCATTAGTAGCAAGGTATCTTTTATATACACCACCCAACAGACAGAATAGCAGATATTTTGATATACTAGTCGTGATGCACTGGCTTAAATCGAACCAAACCAAGAAATCGTAACCGGCAGAGGTGTTCTGATTGCAAAAAATCACAAATCTTTTTAATTTTTATTATTATTTTTTTAATTTAGTTTTTTTTGCTTCAAAAAATTTCAGTGACTCTACATAAAAGTAGGGTATGTCGGGAAACCGGAAAACACAAATAGACACACACGCACGCACACACACACACACACACACACACACACACACACACACACACACACACACACACACACACAGAAACACACAGACATACACACACACAGACACACACACACAGAGACATACACACACAGACATACACACAGACACACACACACACACACACACACACACACACACATACAGGCACACACATACACATATATACACACGCACACACATATATATACACATACACACACACAGACAGCAGGCACACACATACACACGCACGTATAGACACACACATACACACACACACACATGCAGGCACACACAGACACACGTACGTATAGGCACACACACACACACACAAATACACACACACACACATACTCACACACATACACAGACAGGCACACACACATACATGAGCAGACGCACACATACACACACGAGCAGACACACACATATACACACGGACACACACACACACACACACACTCGAACAGACAAACACACACGCATACACGAGCAGACACACACATAAACACACACACGTATATATATATATATATATATATATATATATATATATATATATATATATATATATATATATATATATATATGTTATATATTACCAATTATTCACGTTTAAACTAATATTCACAAATCCATTACTAAGTTAAGTTTTTCGTTGAAATGCCCTTGTGTTTCCTTCACCCTGCAGAAAGAGAGCCGCACGACACCCGTCAACCGAGATACGCTCAAGTGACACGAATACCCCGTCAACAACATTCCTGTCCTGCTGGCCTGCACGTTTTATGTGTAACGTGGTGTCGCTCGTCTAACTGATGTCTACCCATCCATGAAGGGCAAACTTAGCCTGTGAATCACACATGTACACTGTATTAACAACGTTCTACCTAGATGTGTTTCACTGACAGGACAATACCAATTTTGAAAAATTACTTAATGTACAGCCATGTCACGTGCTAAGTAATTTTGTAATTTATCCACATCAGAATTGTCCCATAGTTGCACTTCTTTTATTTTTAACTTTCAGGTATGCATTTATTCATTAGTAATTGTGTGCCTCATACATATCTGGACGGCTGTTAATGTTATGTTTGCATCCAAACATAAATAAAGGCGCGCATATACACACGCGTACGCACGCACACACACGCACAGACATGCACACACACACACACAGATACACCTACAACTATACACAAAAAAACAAACACAATTACGTACACATACAATTACAAACACATGCACGCACGCACACAAGCTCATACACACACACACACACACACACACACACACACACACACACACACACACACACACACAGAGAGAGAGACGCACATACACACATATATACACAAAGACACACACACAATTGCACACACATACAATTACAAACACAGGCTCGTACGCAAACTCATACAATGCACGAGCGTAGGAAGGTGCCAAAAAGTGGTGGTGGGAGGGGGGGGGGGGGCACACTTTTACACTATTATAAAGAAAATATAAAGCAAAATATCTGAAAGTGGGAGGCATATGCCCCCCCCCCCCCTACGCCAGTGTAATGACACCCACCCACATACAAACATACACAACTACACACAGACACACAGACAAACATACACACACCCTCTCACATAGAATTATACACAGACACACACAATTACACACACATACAATTACAAACACGCACCTACACACACAAACTCATACAGCGACACACACATACATACACACACACATACACACACGCACACACACACACAGACTCAAACAATTACACACATACGCACGCACGCACACAAACTCATAGTGACACACACACATACATACACACTACACACACACACACACAATCTGATTAAAATTAGCTCTACTGGGTCTACCAGTAGATCTAAAAGCATTGCGGGACTCCCATATCCAGGTGACATTTCATCTATAAATAACTATTTAAATATCGACCAATAACACGTCGTTTTTTATAGCGTTATTCGGGAGCAAACAAATTCTAAAAATATCGGGCGAGACTATTTATGCAATAGGCGAACTTGCTGGTCAATTTCAATATTGAAAAAACAGGAAGAAAACTGAAGTAATAAACTCTGGATTGTATACTAGTATATATTTTATGGCTATACCATCACGTTTTTGTTGTTTTTTTCGTCTTGAAACTAATTTTATATAAAATTTTATATTGCAATTAGTTTCCGGCATACTTCGTAATTCACCCTAATCACTTCGTATACCCTCGACATAATCCCGAATGTTTTCAAATTCTTTTCAAATCACTGGCATGATTTTGCAAGTATGGTTTTGATTTGTCGAATGAAAGGTCAACTGGACATGCGCTCCAACGGGCTGCTGTTAGATCCACATGTAATAGTGCAGCTAATTTTAATTACACACACACACACACACACACACACAAAATTATGCACAGACACAGACACACACATACAATTACAAACACACATACAGTTATACACAAAGACACACACAGACGCACGCACACAAGCTCATACAGTGTCACACACATACATACTTACATATACTCAAACAATTACACACACACATACGCTAATACAGTGACACACACACACACACATACATACAACTACACACACACACACAGACACACACACACACACACATAATTACACACACACACACAATTATACCCAGACACACACACAATTACACACACGTACAATTATGCACACACACAATTACGCACACACACAAACATACACACACATACAATTACAAACACACACACAATTACAAACACACACTAGCACGAACACAAACTCATACAGTGTCACACACAAACATACTTACCTACACACAACTACACACACACACGCATATACATACACACATACAGACACACATACAACTATACACAAAAACACAAACACAATTACACACATACAATTACCAACGCACGCACGCACGCACACAATCTCATACAGTGACACACACATACATATATACATACATACATACAACCACACACACACACACACACACACACACACACACACACACACACACACACAATTACACATACACAATTATACCCAGACACACACAAAATTACACACACAATCTCTCTCTCTCAGTCACAAACACACGCACGAACACAAACTCATAAAATGACACACAAACACATACACACACAAACACACACATTATTACGCGCACACACACACACACACATTCTCTCTCTCTCTCTCTCTCTCTCTCTCTCTCTCTCTCTCTCTCTCTCTCTCTCTCTCTCTCTCTCTCTCTCTCTCTCTCTCTCTCTCTCACACACACACACAATTATACACAAACACACACACAATTACACACCCATACTATTACAAACACACTCACGCACGCACGCAAACTCATACAACGACCGACACACACTATCTCTCTCTCTCTCTGACACACACACACACGCACGCACGCACGCAATCTCGTACAGTGACACACACACACACACACACACACACACATACATGCATACAACTACACACACATACAATTACAAACACACGCACACACGCACGCAAACTCATACAATGACACACACACACACATATGCATACACAAAGACACACACAATTACACACACATACAATTAGAAACACACGCACACACGCACGCAAACTCATACAATGACACACACACACATATGCATACACAATTATACACAAAGACACACACATAATTACACACACATACAATTACAAACACACGTACAATTATACACAAAGACGCACACACAATTACACACATACAATTCCAACACACGCACACTCACACACAAACACATACAGTGTCATACTCATACATGCTTACATACACACAACTACACACACACAGACAGACACACAAACACACGCGGACACACACACACAGACACACACACGCACGCACGCACGCATACATACATACATATACACGTCCAGACACACACACACACACACACACACACACACACACACACACACACACACACAAACACACACACACACACACACAGAGACACACACAGAGACACACACAAACACACATACACACACACAAACAGAGACACACACACAAACACACATAAACACACACGTACGCATACATACATATACACGCCCAGACACACACACACACACACACACACAGACACACGAACATACACATATACATACACACACGCACGCACGCATACATACATACATATACACACCCATCCACACACACTTACACACACAAACACATACACACACACACACACACACACACACACACACACACACACGCTCAGACACACACACACACACACACAAACACACACACACAAACACCCACACAGGCACGCATACATACTTACATATACACGCCCACACACACACACACACACACACACACACACAAACACACACGCACGCACGGATACATATATACATATACACTCCCAGACACTCACACACACATACACACACACAGACAGACACACACACACACACACACAAACACACACACACACACACACAAACAGACACACACACGCACATACAGACACACACACACACATACATACACACACGCACGCACGCATACATACATACATATACACACCCAGTCACACACACACACACACACACACACACAACAGACACACACATGCACACACATACACATACATACACACACGCTTACACACACACACACACACACACACACACACAGACACGCACAGATACACACATACATATATATATATACGCCCAGAGACACACATTACACTCGCAGACCCGCACGCACATGTACAGACGGACAATTACACACACACACACACACGCACACACACACGCACACGCACACACACAGGCGCGCGCGCATACACACACACACCCACACATATATACACAGACGCGCATACACACACAAACACACACACACACGCACACGCACGCATACATACATATACACGCCCAGACACACACACATATACACACACACAGACACACACACAGACACACACACACAAACACACACACACGCACAAACACACGCACAAACACACAGACACAAACACAAACACACACACATACATACACGCACGCATACATACATACATACATATACACGCCTAGACACACACACACACAGACACACACACATAGAGACACACACACACACATATATACACACAAACACACACATAAACACACACGCACAGACACACACACAGACACGCACGCATACATACATACATATACACGCCCAGACACACACACACACACACACAAACGCAGGGATACATACATACATATACACGCCCAGACACACACACATAGACACACACACACACACAGACACACACACAGACACACACACACACACACACACACAAACACACACACGCACAAACACACGCACAAACACACAGACACAAACACAAACACGCACACATACATACACGCACGCATACATGCATACATACATATACACGCCTAGACACACACACACACACAAACAGAGACACACACACACATAGACACAAACACACACATAAACACACACACACACAGACACACACACAGACACGCACGCATACATACATGCATACATATACACGCCCAGACACACACACACACGCACACGCACACACACACACACACACACACATGCACACAAACACACACACACAAACGCAGGGATACATACATACATATACACGCCCAGACACACACACACACACACACACACACACGCGCGCATACACACGCGCGCATACACACAGACACATACTGACACATACACACATACACGGATACACACACAATTACAGACACATACACACAGACACACACATAATTACACGCGCACATACAAACACACACAATTACACACACAGACACACACAAACATGCACGCATGCACACACACTCACACGCACGCATACACAGTAGGCCTAATATTGTGTGTACTTTCATGAGGATTTACATGAAATGCAATCCGCATGAATCCTAGAATTCTAAAGCTATTTCCAGACAAGAACTTTATTAAAATGTTGATACACATAGTGTGTGCTATGTGCTACATGTATACGAGTTGATAGGCGCGTGTTAATACCTATATAAAGTGTGTGCTATATGCTACATGTATACGAGTTGCCAGGCGCGTGTTGATGCCTGTATAAAGTGTGTGCTATATGCTACATGTATACGAGTTGCCAGGCGCGTGTTGATGCCTGTATAAAGTGTGTGCTATGTGCTACATGTATACGAGTTGGCAGGCGCGTGTTGATGCCTGTATAAAGTGTGTGCTATGTGCTACATGTATACGAGTTGCCAGCCGCGTGTTGATGCCTGTATAAAGTGGGTGCTATGTGTTACATGTATACGAGTTGGCAGCCGCGTGTTGATGCCTGTATAAAGTGGGTGCTATGTGTTACATGTATACGAGTTGGCAGGCGCGTGTTGATGCCTGTATAAAGTGTGTGCTATGTGCTACATGTATACGAGTTGGCAGGTGCGTGTTGATGCCTGTATAAAGTGTGTGCTATGTGCTACATGTATACGAGTTGGCAGGCGCGTGTTGATGCCTGTATAAAGTGTGTGCTATGTGCTACATGTATACGAGTTGGCAGGCGCGTGTTGATGCCTGTATAAAGTGTGTGCTATGTGCTACATGTATACGAGTTGGCAGGCGCGTGTTGATGCCTGTATAAAGTGTGTGCTATGTGCTAATGTACATGAGTTGACAGGCGCGTGTTGATACCTATATAAAGTGTGCTATTTACTACATGTATATGAGTTGGCAGACGCGTTGATACCTATATAAAGTGTGCTATTTACTACATGTATATGAGTTGGCAGGCGCGTGTTGATACCTATATAAAGTGTGCTATTTACTACATGTATATGAGTTGGCAGACGCGTTGATACCTATATAAAGTGTGCTATTTACTACATGTATATGAGTTGGCAGGCGCGTGTTGATACCTATATAAAGTGTGCTATTTACTACATGTATATGAGTTGGCAGGCGCGTGTTGATACCTATATAAAGTGTGCTATTTACTACATGTATATGAGTTGGCAGACGTGTTGATACCTATATAAAGTGTGCTATTTACTACATGTACATGAGTTGACAGGAGCGTGTTGATACCTATATAAAGTGTGCTATTTACTACATGTATATGAGTTGGCAGGCGCGTGTTGATACCTATATAAAGTGTGCTATTTACTACATGTATATGAGTTGGCAGGCGCGTGTTGATACCTATATAAAGTGTGCTATTTACTACATGTATATGAGTTGGCAGGCGCGTGTTGATACCTATATAAAGTGTGCTATTTACTACATGTATATGAGTTGGCAGGCGCGTGTTGATACCTATATAAAGTGTGCTATTTACTACATGTATATGAGTTGGCAGGCGCGTGTTGATACCTATATAAAGTGTGCTATTTACTACATGTATATGAGTTGGCAGGCGCGTGTTGATACCTATATAAAGTGTGCTATTTACTACATGTATATGAGTTGGCAGGCGCGTGTTGATACCTATATAAAGTGTGCTATTTACTACATGTATATGAGTTGGCAGGCGCGTGTTGATACCTATATAAAGTGTGCTATTTACTACATGTATATGAGTTGGCAGGCGCGTGTTGATACCTATATAAAGTGTGCTATTTACTACATGTATATGAGTTGGCAGGCGCGTGTTGATACCTATATAAAGTGTGCTATTTACTACATGTATATGAGTTGGCAGGCGCGTGTTGATACCTATATAAAGTGTGCTATTTACTACATGTATATGAGTTGGCAGGCGCGTGTTGATACCTATATAAAGTGTGCTATTTACTACATGTATATGAGTTGGCAGGCGCGTGTTGATACCTATATAAAGTGTGCTATTTACTACATGTATATGAGTTGGCAGGCGCGTGTTGATACCTATATAAAGTGTGCTATTTACTACATGTATATGAGTTGGCAGGCGCGTGTTGATACCTATATAAAGTGTGCTATTTACTACATGTATATGAGTTGGCATGTATATGAGTTGGCAGGCGCGTGTTGATACCTATATAAAGTGTGCTATTTACTACATGTATATGAGTTGGCAGACGTGTTGATACCTATATAAAGTGTGCTATTTACTACATGTATATGAGTTGGCAGGCCGCGTGTTGATACCTATATAAAGTGTGCTATTTACTACATGTATATGAGTTGGCAGCCGCGTGTTGATACCTATATAAAGTGTGCTATTTACTACATGTATATGAGTTGGCAGACGTGTTGATACCTATATAAAGTGTGCTATTTACTACATGTATATGAGTTGGCAGGCGCGTGTTGATACCTATATAAAGTGTGCTATTTACTACATGTATATGAGTTGGCAGGCGCGTGTTGATACCTATATAAAGTGTGCTATTTACTACATGTATATGAGTTGGCAGGCGCGTGTTGATACCTATATAAAGTGTGCTATTTACTACATGTATAACTACATGTATATGAGTTGGCAGGCGCGTGTTGATACCTATATAAAGTGTGCTATTTACTACATGTATATGAGTTGGCAGGCGCGTGTTGATACCTATATAAAGTGTGCTATTTACTACATGTATATGAGTTGGCAGGCGCGTGTTGATACCTATATAAAGTGTGCTATTTACTACATGTATATGAGTTGGCAGGCGCGTGTTGATACCTATATAAAGTGTGCTATTTACTACATGTACATGAGTTGACAGGAGCGTGTTGATACCTATATAAAGTGTGCTATTTACTACATGTATATGAGTTGGCAGACGCGTTGATACCTATATAAAGTGTGCTATTTACTACATGTACATGAGTTGACAGGAGCGTGTTGATACCTATATAAAGTGTGCTATTTACTACATGTATATGAGTTGGCAGGCGCGTGTTGATACCTATATAAAGTGTGCTATTTACTACATGTATATGAGTTGACAGGCGCGTGTTGATACCTATATAAAGTGTGCTATTTACTACATGTATATGAGTTGGCAGACGTGTTGATACCTATATAAAGTGTGCTATTTACTACATGTATATGAGTTGGCAGACGTGTTGATACCTATATAAAGTGTGCTATTTACTACATGTATATGAGTTGGCAGGCGCGTGTTGATACCTATATAAAGTGTGCTATTTACTACATGTATATGAGTTGGCAGGCGCGTGTTGATACCTATATAAAGTGTGCTATTTACTACATGTATATGAGTTGACAGGCGCGTGTTGATACCTATATAAAGTGTGCTATTTACTACATGTACATGAGTTGACAGGAGCGTGTTGATACCTATATAAAGTGTGCTATTTACTACATGTATATGAGTTGGCAGACGTGTTGATACCTATATAAAGTGTGCTATTTACTACATGTATATGAGTTGGCAGACGTGTTGATACCTATATAAAGTGTGCTATTTACTACATGTATATGAGTTGGCAGGCGCGTGTTGATACCTATATAAAGTGTGCTATTTACTACATGTATATGAGTTGGCAGGCGCGTGTTGATACCTATATAAAGTGTGCTATTTACTACATGTATATATGAGTTGGCAGGCGCGTGTTGATACCTATATAAAGTGTGCTATTTACTACATGTATAACTACATGTATATGAGTTGGCAGGCGCGTGTTGATACCTATATAAAGTGTGCTATTTACTACATGTATATGAGTTGGCAGGCGCGTGTTGATACCTATATAAAGTGTGCTATTTACTACATGTATATGAGTTTGATACCTATATAAAGCAGGCGCGTGTTGATACCTATATAAAGTGTGCTATTTACTACATGTATATGAGTTGGCAGGCGCGTGTTGATACCTATATAAAGTGTGCTATTTACTACATGTACATGAGTTGGCAGGCGCGTGTTGATACCTATATAAAGTGTGCTATTTACTACATGTATATGAGTTGGCAGACGCGTTTGATACCTATATAAAGTGTGCTATATATAAAGTATTTACTACATGTATATGAGTTGGCAGGAGCGTGTTGATACCTATATAAAGTGTGCTATTTACTACATGTATATGAGTTGGCAGGCGCGTGTTGATACCTATATAAAGTGTGCTATTTACTACATGTATATGAGTTGACAGGCGCGTGTTGATACCTATATAAAGTGTGCTATTTACTACATGTATATGAGTTGGCAGACGCGTGTTGATACCTATATAAAGTGTGCTATTTACTACATGTATATGAGTTGGCAGGCGCGTGTTGATACCTATATAAAGTGTGCTATTTACTACATGTATATGAGTTGGCAGGCGCGTGTTGATACCTATATAAAGTGTGCTATTTACTACATGTATATGAGTTGGCAGGAGCGTGTTGATACCTATATAAAGTGTGCTATTTACTACATGTATATGAGTTGACAGGCGCGTGTTGATACCTATATAAAGTGTGCTATTTACTACATGTATATGAGTTGGCAGGCGCGTGTTGATACCTATATAAAGTGTGCTATTTACTACATGTATATGAGTTGGCAGGCGCGTGTTGATACCTATATAAAGTGTGCTATTTACTACATGTATAACTACATGTATATGAGTTGGCAGGCGCGTGTTGATACCTATATAAAGTGTGCTATTTACTACATGTATATGAGTTGGCAGGCGCGTGTTGATACCTATATAAAGTGTGCTATTTACTACATGTATATGAGTTGGCAGGCGCGTGTTGATACCTATATAAAGTGTGCTATTTACTACATGTATATGAGTTGGCAGGCGCGTTGATACCTATATAAAGTGTGCTATTTACTACATGTATATGAGTTGGCAGTATATGAGTTGGCGCGCGTGTTGATACCTATATAAAGTGTGTGCTATTTACTACATGTATATGAGTTGGCAGACGTGTTGATACCTATATAAAGTGTGCTATTTACTACATGTATATGAGTTGGCAGGCGCGTGTTGATACCTATATAAAGTGTGCTATTTACTACATGTATATGAGTTGGCAGGCGCGTGTTGATACCTATATAAAGTGTGCTATTTACTACATGTATATGAGTTGGCAGGCGCGTGTTGATACCTATATAAAGTGTGCTATTTACTACATGTATATGAGTTGGCAGGCGCGTGTTGATACCTATATAAAGTGTGCTATTTACTACATGTATATGAGTTGGCAGGCGCGTGTTGATACCTATATAAAGTGTGCTATTTACTACATGTATATGAGTTGGCAGGCGCGTGTTGATACCTATATAAAGTGTGCTATTTACTACATGTACATGAGTTGACAGGAGCGTGTTGATACCTATATAAAGTGTGCTATTTACTACATGTATATGAGTTGGCAGACGCGTTGATACCTATATAAAGTGTGCTATTTACTACATGTATATGAGTTGGCAGGCGCGTGTTGATACCTATATAAAGTGTGCTATTTACTACATGTATATGAGTTGACAGGCGCGTGTTGATACCTATATAAAGTGTGCTATTTACTACATGTATATGAGTTGGCAGGCGCGTGTTGATACCTATATAAAGTGTGCTATTTACTACATGTATATGAGTTGGCAGATACGTGTTGATACCTATACCTATATAAAGTGTGCTATTTACTACATGTATATGAGTTGGCAGGCGCGTGTTGATACCTATATAAAGTGTGCTATTTACTACATGTATATGAGTTGGCAGGCGCGTGTTGATACCTATATAAAGTGTGCTATTTACTACATGTATATGAGTTGGCAGGCGCGTGTTGATACCTATATAAAGTGTGCTATTTACTACATGTACATGAGTTGACAGGAGCGTGTTGATACCTATATAAAGTGTGCTATTTACTACATGTATATGAGTTGGCAGACGTGTTGATACCTATATAAAGTGTGCTATTTACTACATGTATATGAGTTGGCAGACGTGTTGATACCTATATAAAGTGTGCTATTTACTACATGTATATGAGTTGGCAGGCGCGTGTTGATACCTATATAAAGTGTGCTATTTACTACATGTATATGAGTTGGCAGGCGCGTGTTGATACCTATATAAAGTGTGCTATTTACTACATGTATATGAGTTGGCAGGCGCGTGTTGATACCTATATAAAGTGTGACTGTATATGAGTTGGCATGCTATTTACTACATGTATACTACATGTATAACTACATGTATATGAGTTGGCAGGCGCGTGTTGATACCTATATAAAGTGTGCTATTTACTACATGTATATGAGTTGGCAGGCGCGTGTTGATACCTATATAAAGTGTGCTATTTACTACATGTATATGAGTTGGCAGGCGCGTGTTGATACCTATATAAAGTGTGCTATTTACTACATGTATATGAGTTGGCAGGCGCGTGTTGATACCTATATAAAGTGTGCTATTTACTACATGTATATGAGTTGGCAGGCGCGTGTTGATACCTATATAAAGTGTGCTATTTACTACATGTATATGAGTTGGCAGGCGCGTGTTGATACCTATATAAAGTGTGCTATTTACTACATGTATATGAGTTGGCAGGTTGCGTGTTGATACCTATATAAAGTGTGCTATTTACTACATGTATATGAGTTGGCAGGCGCGTGTTGATACCTATATAAAGTGTGCTATTTACTACATGTATATGAGTTGGCAGGCGCGTGTTGATACCTATATAAAGTGTGCTATTTACTACATGTATATGAGTTGGCAGGCGTGTTGATACCTATATAAAGTGTGCTATTTACTACATGTATATGAGTTGGCAGACGTGTTGATACCTATATAAAGTGTGCTATTTACTACATGTATATGAGTTGGCAGGCGCGTGTTGATACCTATATAAAGTGTGCTATTTACTACATGTATATGAGTTGGCAGGCGCGTGTTGATACCTATATAAAGTGTGCTATTTACTACATGTATATGAGTTGGCAGGCGCGTGTTGATACCTATATAAAGTGTGCTATTTACTACATGTATATGAGTTGACAGGCGCGTGTTGATACCTATATAAAGTGTGCTATTTACTACATGTACATGAGTTGACAGGAGCGTGTTGATACCTATATAAAGTGTGCTATTTACTACATGTATATGAGTTGGCAGACGTGATGATACCTATATAAAGTGTGCTATTTACTACATGTATATGAGTTGGCAGACGTGTTGATACCTATATAAAGTGTGCTATTTACTACATGTATATGAGTTGGCAGGCGCGTGTTGATACCTATATAAAGTGTGCTATTTACTACATGTATATGAGTTGGCAGGCGCGTGTTGATACCTATATAAAGTGTGCTATTTACTACATGTATATGAGTTGGCAGGCGCGTGTTGATACCTATATAAAGTGTGCTATTTACTACATGTATAACTACATGTATATGAGTTGGCAGGCGCGTGTTGATACCTATATAAAGTGTGCTATTTACTACATGTATATGAGTTGGCAGGCGCGTGTTGATACCTATATAAAGTGTGCTATTTACTACATGTATATGAGTTGGCAGGCGCGTGTTGATACCTATATAAAGTGTGCTATTTACTACATGTATATGAGTTGGCAGGCGCGTGTTGATACCTATATAAAGTGTGCTATTTACTACATGTATAACTACATGTATATGAGTTGGCAGGCGCGTGTTGATACCTATATAAAGTGTGCTATTTACTACATGTATATGAGTTGGCAGACGCGTTGATACCTATATAAAGTGTGCTATTTACTACATGTATATGAGTTGGCAGACGTGTTGATACCTATATAAAGTGTGCTATTTACTACATGTATATGAGTTGGCAGGCGCGTGTTGATACCTATATAAAGTGTGCTATTTACTACATGTATATGAGTTGGCAGGCGCGTGTTGATACCTATATAAAGTGTGCTATTTACTACATGTATATGAGTTGGCAGGCGCGTGTTGATACCTATATAAAGTGTGCTATTTACTACATGTATATGAGTTGGCAGACGCGTTGATACCTATATAAAGTGTGCTATTTACTACATGTATAACTACATGTATATGAGTTGGCAGGCGCGTGTTGATACCTATATAAAGTGTGCTATTTACTACATGTATATGAGTTGGCAGGCGCGTGTTGATACCTATATAAAGTGTGCTATTTACTACATGTATATGAGTTGGCAGGCGCGTGTTGATACCTATATAAAGTGTGCTATTTACTACATGTACATGAGTTGACAGGAGCGTGTTGATACCTGTATAAAGTGTGTGCTATGTGCTACATGTACATGAGATGGCAGGCGCGTGTTGATACCTATATAAAGAGTGTGCTATGTGCTACATGTATATGAGTTGGCAGGAAGGTATTCATACCTAAATAAAGAGTGAGTTATGTGTTACATGTATATAAGTTGACTGACGCGTGTTGATACCTAAATAAACAGTGTGTTATGTGCTACATGTATATGACTTGGCACGCGTGTGTAAGACTTTGAGCAGGGGTCGGGGTACTAGACTTTGGGGACTGAAGATTACGCTCCTCTTGGATCAAAAAGCCAGTGTGACTGGAACAGTCTAGTGAGGTCGTGCACATTCAGAACAAGCTGTTGTAACACACGCCTGTCATGGGCGCAGGTTTTAATGTACACATCAGAACAAGCTGTTGTAACACACGCCTGTCATCGGCGCAGGTTTTAACGTACACATTCAGAACAAGCTGTTGTAACACACGCCTGTCATCGGCGCAGGTTTTAACGTACACATTCAGAACAAGCTGTTGTAGCACACGCCTGTCATGGGTGCAGGTTTTAACGTCCACATTGAGAACATCCTGTTGTAGCACACGCCTGTCATGGGCGCAGGATTTTAACGTACACATTGAAAACAAGCTGTTGTAGCACACGCCTGTCATGGGCTCTTGCCCGAGTTAAAAGATAATGCGCGAATCTGGATAAGAACATGTATTCATATTAGCATTACTAGCAAACAGCTATATAGGGTTGCAAACGCATGGCTACGCATTTTTCACATAGAATACAATTAACTTTTGAGGGTAGAATAATGGGGAAAAACATGGTAAAAAGGTCTCAGGTTAGCATATTTCCCCCGAATTTTTGCCTGAAATTACGGTCTTGCCCCAAAACTAGGATGGTAGTTGCCCCCCCCCCCCCCCCCGTACGCTTTTGTGCGAGTGTAGCAGACGGCTACCTGAGTATTATGTAACACTGGCCCAAATCAAACAAATACACAATTACATACAGGGACGGATGAATGGTTTTTCTAGGGAGGGGTGCAACATTTAAAAAGGGCACCTACAGTATTCAAAAGTATACTAACGTAATCTTCCACAAAAATATCAAGCTGCGTAAGATATTAAATTTTCTCACTAAATTACAATACATGCATTATATTTAATTTGATTTTGTTTTAACATCCTCCCCTTGGTTCCGCGCCTGACACACGAGTGTTATACGACGCTTTCCAGTCTTCAGTTTCGTCCAATCAGAATAGAGTAAATCGTATAAAAAAATATAGTATATACCAGAGGCGGATCTAGGGGGAGGCAGGGGCCCGCCTCACCACCCCCCCCCCCCCCCACCTCTAAATTTTGCAACAGTTATAATTTTATTATATAGTAATTTTTATTTTTTTTACGATCCCCTCCAAACCTCCCCCAAAGTTCCAGTGGCATTCCGCCTCATGTCATTGGGGTCTCCACCCCTAAATGGATTTTCTGGATTCGCCACGGTATACACGTATATATTAATATCAATCAAATCACGATAACAAACATTAAATAGAACCCGGAAGTAAACAACGCATTCGAAGAATGGAACGTGGCGATTTACAAAGTGAATCAAAACGTTATTAAATGCTACTGTTTTTTATTGCAAACACTCAAGTATTATCAGTCAAATATGTACACATTTAATGGTTTTGGTATGATGGATATTTGATAGAAAGTTGTGAGAACGGTAGGGAGTAGCCTACATGGTTGGGGGAACCCACGATTTGACAGCGAGTATTTGAACTTTTATTTTCTTCTTCTGTTTTTTTTTTTCCTTTCATTAAAGGGACATTCCTGACTTTGCTGCATTGTAAGATGTTTCCGACTATAACAAAAAAGGTAGTGTCGGAAATAGAATAAAATTGATTTTCGTCGATTATTTCTTTCATATTAAACTGACAAGTAAATATTTTTAAATATCTATTTAATGATACTTTACCTAATTTAGCATTTACTTGTTTGGGCTCTCATTAATGTACAAGGTGGTGTTTACTCTTGAAATTAAAAGAAAGATGTCAGTAAACAGGTATACTTTATTGGAACAGACTATAAAAAAAAATGATCGACATGTGTCAATTTTATTTACCCTTAAACAAACTTTTAATTAAAAACTGCAAGTTAACTGAGTATTTTTAATTGCAGCATAAATTATTAATTATGATCAGCATATTTAGTGAATATTAATTCAATATAAGTTCATTAGAAATTTACACAATCTTGCAACTGCTTAAAGGTGTAATATTATAGCTATATGTGAGCATCTGTTTGTGATAAAGATTCTCCACTAAAAAAAAAATGTTCTACTAGTAGAACAAAATTATATTGTTAGAATCATTTATGGGCATATAGTTGAAGGTGTAGTCTTTAATTTTTCAAAGCAAAATTTAATTAAAAAATATATATATATATTTGCAAGAACTGATTATGCAACTTGGAGATGGCACCTTTAATACATGTACATAGCACCTTTGATAACGGTATAACAAATCACACACTCAGAATGGTTCTTGACAGTTTTGTTCAAAGGTTACTTAGAAATGTCTACAAATATTTAGTTTTGGAGAGGGATAGGGGTAAACAGTCATCAGAAATGGTCCCTCACATACTGCAAGAGCAATGAAATTAACACGTGTTGATCAAATTGTTCCAATAAAGAGCGCAAATCACCTGTTTACTAACATCTTTCTTTTAATTTCAAGAGTAAACACCACCTTGTACATCAATGAGAACCCAAACAAGTACATGCTAAATTAGGTAGAGTATCATTAAATATATATTTACAAATTATTTACATTGTACTTGTCAGTTTAATATGAAAGTAATAATCGACGAAAATCAGTTTTATTCTATTTCCGACACTACTTTAATAAAATATTTCTACGATTAAATTTACATATCAAATAAAAAAAAATTGTTTAGAATATCGGTGTCTGTATATTCAATGTGTTTCTGGTCGTCTTAATATTTGTAAAACGCCCAAACTGGATTTGTCTTCAAATAATTTCGTACGTACGAAAAAAATATATTTTAGGAAATAAAATGAAATTTAACTTAGTACAAATATTAGCACGATCAGAAACACGTTTAATATACAGTCACTAATATTTTATGCAGAAACATATTTGATATGTAATTACAGTCACTAAAAAGTCTCTGTTAGTCGATAACATTTTTAAAATTGCAGAAAACTCAAGAATGTCCCTTTAATTATATTTTTTTTATTTACCACCAATTGCGGAATTTCGTAGATTTTTATTTTTATTTAAATTTTTAGCCGTTCTACGATTACGTCACATACATGCTCATAACTGGACCTGTAATAATAGAATTGATATCGGTGCGTTACGACAATACAGATTTAGAAGCCGGAACTGTGTATAGTGC
This sequence comes from Gigantopelta aegis, assembly GCF_016097555.1. Taxonomy (NCBI): domain Eukaryota; kingdom Metazoa; phylum Mollusca; class Gastropoda; order Neomphalida; family Peltospiridae; genus Gigantopelta; species Gigantopelta aegis. The sequence continues at coordinate 572,929 of NC_054705.1, forward strand.
ACGAACGCCACCTGTCGGTGATAGTTTCCCATTAGACCAGCACTTACAAACATGGCATATCAACACCGAGTCTACATCCAAAGGGAAAACATATTTTATTTTTAAACAAACTTTAAATTTGGAAATATAAAATACAGCAGGCCCGTAGGAACTGGGGAGGGGCGGGCCTAGGGGCTTGTTCTCCATCCCACACTTGAGGACGAAAATGTATGTTTTAAATTTCACTACTCTACATAAATAAAGATGATATAAAGATGAAAATCTAGTTTGTATACCTCACTAGAGACTGTATCCCCCCCCCCCCCCCCCCACACACACACACACACTTCAAAAATCGTTGCTACAGGCCTGTACAAATGTAGATAATAATGTAGAGGCTGAGGTTAGGAGCCAGTTCCTTTTATCTTTAGGATTTTATAATCATGATTTCAAACCAACTGTTTCAGGTAGTTTGCTCCACATACTGACATAAAACATTGTTATTTTAGGCTATATTGGAATAAAACAAAAATAATTACAATATATCCAGTGTTAATTTCTTTAATCATTCATGGTGGAAGAAGGAAGTCCTGGTGAAAATATATTATAGGTAAAACAAAACAAAACAAAATAATATATGATGCTTATTTCAAGTGGTAACTATTGTAAATTTTGCTTTAAATTGCTAGATACCAAAAGTGATTAATTATATTATTTTATGAGAACAGTCGAAAATTAGACGACCAATTGTTTCAACCTCTGCCAAAGGTAGCAGGTTTCCTGCCCGAAAATAATTTGAGGGTACGTAATAAAAGCTAAATATATTCAAGGCGTATACTGGGTGGTTATGGGTTTGAAATGTTGTTTTTTAATTATTGGACGTTTTATTTAATGCACTTTTACAAACTTTAAACAGCAATTCTCTTAGTATAATCCATCTAAAAATTAAAACAAAATATGTCCATTAATTTCCGAGATTTTTGAGCACATACATGTAATTTTACCTTCCGTACCCTCTGGCAGAAACGCAGGGTAGGTAAACAATGATTTGGTGTAGAGTATTTTAATATGACATACAGAAAGCATTGAAAAGTGCAATTTTATTATGCTTTAATAGTGGACATTGGCTTAAAAACTAATTAACCATCATTCATTCTGGCCAGAGTACAAATGTTGTCCCTGCCAAAGTGTTAGCATTTTAATTTTAATGACAATATACTGAACTGACGATAAACATTGTTAACTAACGTATCAATTCACGTTTTGAAGCTGTTTTCTTATGAGGTTAACAAACCAACTAGATCAAGAGACGTTAGTATGGAGTCGTTATGGGCTGTCGGTGAAAATTAATTTGGTAATTATAGGTAAATAAATGTGAACTATAAATATTGATATGTGAACAAATTGCAATACCTTTATTTAATGTATATCTAAGTACATACTTGTTTTTCATTCTCACATTGTAAATGTAGCATAACCTGCTGTATTTAGTTGGTGTAAAGCCCGTCTGACGACAATAATGCGTCCATGATTTAAAACTTAGTTTTTTTTTTGAAATCGAAACAACGATTTTGGCCTATTTCCTGTTTCTTGGGATGCATTGGATGTTATATAAAAGGCCTCATGTGTCAACAACTAACACACTTACACATGTAGTCCAAAAAGTGCTTATTAAAATACTAAGAGAAGTAATATGGAATGACTAAATTGGTACATTGTTTAATTCAAGGCTATTAGTGATGTTCCAATGAAGGATTATAATCGAAAATGTATAAGTTTGATTCTACCAATATAATAATAGATCATAAAAATCCATAATCAATGGTGTGGGGAAATGTTAACGGTTAAATGTTCCTCCTGTTTAGATAATGGAATTAATTTAAATATGTTGGGGTTGATGTTTGGTTTCATGTGTACATAAAGAAAAAAATAACTTAAATAGTTATTAAACTAGCCCTGTATATAGTGTGTATCAAGTAGTATATAATCATGTAAATAAATATTCATATACTAGGCAACTATTCTCAGATGTCACCTACCCAATTTTTAATTTTTGAACAAATTGAAAACCCCCCACAAAAAACAACAACAACAACAACAACCTGTCTTTTGACGGTGGAACTACAATGACCCAAAATAAATAATCAACAAAAAACATTTCCAGTTTTTGAGCGATTGTGATAGCTTACATGTGTAAATGCATATACAACAATAGGTTGAAACAATTGAAAATGTCTAGACGGGAATACTTTCTCAAAATGTGACCCTATATTGGCTATAAATTAATTTACAACGGGAAAATAAACATTATTTGACAATATAGATCGGTGAGTAGTGTTTCGCCATCTGGGTCTTTTTCGTTTACAACTTCGATACATAGTCATTTGGCTCGCCGGATCATCGTTGTTGTATTCCGACTCAAATTGATAGGGAAGTACCCCTAACGGATAACCTTCTTTGTCACCAATCAAGGTACCATTAGAGTAGATTGACACGTGATAAAACCAAAATGGCCAAACTAGCGTCCATTAAGAATCAGCTGTTTTTCGAAAAATCATTCTCTGCTGTCGGCATGTTGACCTACTAACAGAAGGCCTGATGCTACGTCACAGGTCTGATGCGGGTCAAATCGACTGAGCAGTGGGTTTTCCCCCCCAAGCGTTTTACAAAAAGTCTCTTTATTAATAATTGGGATGGTATTTTATATTTTTTATATTTTTAACATTGTGATTTTTATTTTATTTTATATATACTGTGTATTAATAATGTGCCATAAGCCTGGACCTTTAATATTTGCAGTTAATATGAATGCGTTTGTGTATATATCACCAGTGATAGAAATAAGCCGAATTTTTCACTAATCCAACTGACAAATAAGTCTAGAAATCTACTTGTCCACCAATATTTTTACTTGTCCAAATAAATGTTATGTTTTATTCAAGTACAAGGACCACATTTTTGAGTGCTCAAAATGAAACTGCATTGAACATTTTTATTTGTACATTTTACTTGTCCGAGTAGATTTTCACTTGTCAGGACAAACGGACAAGTCCTTATTTGGAACACAGTCTACGAACGGAAGTGTACACTAAATGACTAGCTGCGGTTCTCTGGACCGCTAGCTGCATTAATAGATATTATTATACGAGTTCCAGGCCCGTACGCAGATATTTATGGGGGGGGGGGGTGCGTAATCTACGGCCCAAAGGGCCGGAGTTGCTAGGGGGGTCCGGGGGCATGCCACCCCCCCCCCCCCCCCGAAATTGTTTTAAATCTTGAATGCAGGAGATGCATTTTCCTGCATTCTGGGAAGTAAATTTAAAATGTTTCTTTGCATCAAAATATGCTTTACACATCCACGGACGGACCTCGGCAGACTATGGGGGGGGGGTGCGTACGCACCCTTCGCACCCCCCTGCGTATGGGCCTGAGTTCGCAGACCCGTCGGAGAATTTTAGTTTTTTTTAAGTGGAGTGTGCTAATGATCAGGGTCGTTGTTAAGCATGGCACGATTTGCCTTGGCAGAGAGCGCGCAGCCCCGAGATGTGTGGAGGGTTCCGGGGCAAATTTTAAAATTGGATAACTTTACACGCCTTTTCTTGGCATTTGAAGCGCAAAATTAGCCATTTTTAAACAATAATGTTAAAACTATTTTAAGCATTATTTTCCATACTCTTATAACCCAAGAATGTTTTCTTTTTTCTTGGCATCTTGATAGCAAAATTACCCATTTTCAGACAGTAAGCAGTTCCTCTTTTGGAGTTTTATAACCCAAAACGTATTATTTAGAAGAGATCAAACCCGTCGCTCTTAGATATCAATCACTAAATCGTGAATTTTAGCGTTGACCGCCATCGAAATGACCATGGGAGGGACAACGGGTGAGGGGGACGCGAGAAAAAAAACCATAGAATCAACTTTGCTTCGCATATAAGTATGACTCTCATATATTTAAGTGTAATTTGACTTTGATCAATTTTTTTTTAAAGGACACTATTCTAGGGACGGCTCTGTCTAGGTAGGGCAGATATACATGAAAACGATACAAAGGGGCACTTGTAAGAACTTGTAAATTAAAACTTTACAAGATACTATTCTAGGGACGGCTCTGTCTAGGTAGGGTAGTTACACATAAAACAACGATACAAAGGAGCACTTGTAAATTATAGCTTTAAAGGGCACTATTCTAGGGAGGGCTCGGTCTAGGTAGGGCAGATATACATAAATATTACAGAGCCTATTGCCCATTAGTAATTGTTAAGATCTATATAATTTCAAAGCAAAAATTATTAGGCTATCATTATGCAACTTTGATCACGAAAACTTAAGGCTCTCATTACTCGTGTTAAATCAATGTGGTGAAGTGGTGACACCTACCACTGAGACTCGGTAACACAGACACACATCTACAAGCTTATCTGGATCTCATTACTCGTGTTAAAACATGTGGTGAACACTGAACCTCCACTGAGACTCGGTAACACAGACACATCTACAGCTTAAGGCTCTCATTACTCGTGTTAAACGATGTGGTGAACACTGAACTCCGCTGAGGCTCGGTCCCACAGACACACATCTACACTTAAGGCTCTCATTACTAGTGTTAAAGGGCACTGTGGTGAACACTGAACTCCACTGAGACTCGGTAACACAGAAAAATCTACAAGCTTATTGCTCTCATTAGTCGTGTTAAGATCTATGTGGTGAACACTGAACTCCACTGAGACTCAGTAACACAACACATCACACAAGCTTACGGCTCTCATTACTCGTGTTAAACAATGTGGTGAACACTGAACTCCACTGAGACTCGGTAACACAGACACATCTACAAGCTTAAGGCTCTCATTACTCGTGTTAAACAATGTGGTGAACACTGAACTCCACTGAGACTCAGTAACACAGACACATCTACAAGCTTAAGGCTCTCATTACTCGTGTTAAACAATGTGGTGAACACTGAACTCCACTAAGACTCAGTAACACAGACACACATCTGCAAGCTTGCGCATACAGGCACAACTTAACTTCATGTAGCTAAAATTACTTACAGTATACGCAAATATGTTCGCAAATAAAATATACCGTGAAAATCGCGAACACGTTGATAGCACAGCGAATTTAAAATACGCGCCTCGACTTATTTCCGATTTGGTACCTATAGCCTGTTTACCGATGGCCTATATAGTCTTATCTCTACACCGCCCAACCCATATCAGAATCACTTGCAAATCATAGGTCCGCAAGGTCACGTGATTCTGTAAACGGCTGCCTGGTCACGTGGATATGATCCAAATGACACACATCTGGGTGCAAGTCTGTTGTCTACGTAACCTCAGTTTTGTTTCTTTTCTTTGTAACCATAAATGGAACTTTGTGGGTATCACAATAATGAAAAGTTATTTCGCTTAATACTTGCGTTTTTCAATGTTCTGAACGCATGAACGTGTTCCATCGATAACACACAATAGATCTACAAGCATACACACAGCATTGACGTCTCGCTGACAGCAATGTTTTATGGTGAACATGTCTAAGTATGTGCGTGAAATCGTCATTGAAAAGAGTTTCAGACATATGAAATATGGGCAATTTTTATTTTATTATCGGGGGTCACCAGTCACGAAAATAATCTCCTCGCAGAAAATGTAAAATGAAAGCGCTGATCGCGAATTATTTTAAACCGGACAGGCAAACTTAACTTCATGCGCTAAACGTACTTATGTGCAAAACAATTTTTATACAAACAAAAAGGTCACTTGAATATTTTGAGGGCGCTTGAAAAATTGGAGGGGGGGGGGGGGGTGTCCCCCACCTGGGCAACCCGGGCCCTGATCATGTAATACGCTTCTGCATTAAATGATAAATTAAAATAATAATAATAATAATAATAATAATAATAATACATTATAAATTTAAAAAAAGAAAGAAAAACAAAAAAAACAAAAGAAGAAAATATCGTTGACGATTAGTGCCAGAACTACCAGCCCTGTTGACTTTATGTCGCATTACGTGAGGAAAACCGGTTTGTCACAGCGGTTTGCGACAGGCTGGAACAGGTCTCCTCCATGTTTAATGTTACAGGTGTGACGGGTTGTGGCTGTGTTTGTGGACAAGTGATTAAACTGTTTACAGTTGTCACAGTTGTTACTACAATTACATCAAATATATATACAGAGAAACGTCTGCAAATTTTTTTCTGTTTTAGCTTAAACCATAATAAACATTTCGTGTTGAAAAGTAATGCCTACACCTCTTTCTAATAGTGATGTATCTGGGTGTGTCGAGTATATAAACGTCACATGACATCACGTGGGAGCGCACACCTGTCAAAGTGATTTCAATATTAGGTAGTTGGTGTTTGAGGCTAAAGGATTTTATCTGTTGGAAACCCGAACAACGTGATTTCAACATCAGGTAAGGGAACAGTTGTATTTATTGTCATTAATACATGTGTTTATATCTATTACTAATATCTACGTGTCAGAAGAGGACTGTGGAGTTTGTCCGCTCGCCATGTATACGTGGGTGGACGTCGCAGCCACTTGGCATGTACATGGATTAGTTAACCAAGGTAAACATCTACGGTCTGTTTTTTTAACATTTTGACATGTTACGGCACACCAACAAACATCACAATAATAAATATTGTGCCGGAGACGTTTATCTTGATGAACTAGTACATAGATCTGTGTGTGTGTGTGTGTGTGTATGTGTGTGTAATTTCTCACCACAAGTAGGCCACGACAGATTTGAGCGATCTTTGGTCCAGTAAACCTCTATATGTCTATATTGTGTACAGTCACAGCTGACAGAGCGACTTGAACTAAGCTTAGGCATGTAGGCGCTATAATATCTTATACTTTTCTATACTGCTCTGTGTTAATAATGGGATGGGATAGGAACCCTATTAACGTGCCCATATCCACTGAATTTTCACAACTTAACGTCTGACTTCGCCAGTGTCTAATTCCGGGACAGGGAGATGTTCTGTATTCGAATTTGTCGGAGATATACGTCTGTTTACCACATAACACGACCCGGATCACCGTACCACTAACTGAGAGAGAAAGAGTGAGTGCGAGAGTGTCAGAGATTTTTACCCGAATTAAACAAAATTGGCCAAATCTGGATTACGTTTATTCATATTAACATCGCTGCCAAACAGCTACATGTATATGGGCTATTGTCACAAACAGGCAAATAATGGTAAAGCATTTTAAAATATTGCAGCTGCAATGTCTTTACAGTTGTTTGCCCCTTTTTGTGAAAACAACCCATTATATGGGGTTCCAAACGAGTTGCACCCTCACCCCCGTCTCGTGCGCTTATGCATGGAAGCATTGCTTATTCATGGGACAACCTGTTTTATTTCTGTGTAATGTAATGTTAATTTGTTTAAACTTAGTGTATTGTTGGATGTCAAACTAGACATATTGAGATATAAAAACATTTCCATTTTTTTTTTTAAAGTTTTGCTTTTTGACGGTGTTTAATTATTTTGCTTTATATCACATAGATACAAAGTTTGTTTTATTTAACAACACCACTGGAGCACAGTGATTAATTAATCATTGGCTATCAACTCCTGCAATTGTCTACAGCAATCGGCAATACCGAGAAGATTGCCGCGGAGTTTTTCATTCTCTGCGGTATTTTATTTTATTCTTTTTTTTTTTTTTTTTTTTTTTTTTTTTTACCCCGTGGATTATATTCAATTATTGTTTTTTCCCAGATGTATTTTTACCTTGTTAAAATAAAATATACTTTGTGAATTAAAAACTGATTAAACGTAAATATTACAACAGTAACTGCACCGTTATTACTAAGTATCTGAATCTCAGCATCATTGCATGATCGTAAATACATGTAAATTACCAGCATTAAGCAGTATCAACTAGGTCATTGACCTGTTGACTGTTCGTAACGTGCATTGCAGGGACCACTGGATTGCAGTGGACGGGGAGGGGGGTGGGAGGAGGGGGAGACAGCTGATATATTTTTCAACTGACTATGGTGCATTACGCGTGTTTTATTTTCAGTAAAGACAGACAGAGACAGAGAGAGACAGAGAGAGAGAGAGAGACTACCGATTTACAGAAATTATTCCATTATTAAAGAAAATTATTTTACTTCTGTATCGCAATAAATATATTGTCACTTTGATGTAATATAATTCAAATGTAATGTAATTCAAATATAAACTGGCGGACTGACTACGCTGTATATATGATAAATTGTCATCCCCTTGCAACCCCATTGTTCTTGAACGTGCACGTGTCATTCGCGTGTTAACTGTTGCGTCACTTTTTTTAAAGAGTTTATTCCATGAAAACTAATTGCCACATTTACATTTGCTTTATACTCACGTGGTTTGAGTATAATAATTGGTACCATTTTAAATAAACAGTTTTAGAACACATTATTTTGTACGCTTTATGCAATGCAACCATTTATGAATTAAATGTACCAAATAAAAATGCATGGATGATAGACACTTTAGTCAGAAGTTTAAGAGTTAAACAAACAGGAAGATTTTCTAGGGTCTATATTTGTGTTCTAGTTTTGTAATAACACAATAAAACAAACGCCTATAAAATTAATTTCATATATTGATTGGCATTATAATTGTAAAACACCCCATTTATCCATAAAGCCGCCTTCATTTTCGGAGTAAATACATTTTTCCATATTTCTGTAAAATTTTATTCTAGTAACAACTTCATCAAAATGTGGCTTTATTTTAGCAAATTTTAGTCAACGAATACCGCCACTGGTATAAATAAATCTTACAGCATATTGGCAAACAACACAAAACACTTGTCTTTCAGATGTACTTACACTCCTGAGTTGCAAACGTGTTAATGACAAAATTGCCGTGGAAAATGCCGTGGACACTATTTTTCCTCGGAAAATTATTTGCTGTGGTCATTTTCTTAATTGCAGGTGTTGGCAATTGGATGTCAGACATTTGGTAATTCTGACAGCCATGAGAGGAAACCCACTACATTTTTCTAAATGCAAGAGGGGATCTTTTATATGCACTTTCCAACAGATAGGAAAGCACATACCACGGCCTTTGACCAGTTATGGTAACTGGTTGGAACGAGAAAAAACCCCAATCAGATAGATGACATGTTTATCATCTAGTATGTGGAATTTGCACCATTGTAATGAGGCTTTTTTTCACGACGAAATGTGGGTAAAATGTATTGGTAATTAGTGGCGTATTCAGTGTTTGTGTGTGGAGGGGGGGGGGGGGGGGGGGGGGGGGGGGGCACGGTCCATGCCCCTAAACATTTTTTGTTTGTTTTACTGTATTACATTTTATAAAATCATACATACATATAGGTTTTTTGTCAATTTCAATTTAGTATGACGTAAAAATAAAAGTAAAAGTGTTTTGGAAGTAAAAAAATGTTTTTTATTTTTGTGTGAAAGTTACAAATCATTCGGCTCGGAAATAAATAACTTGTAATAAATTCCATAATATGGAAAAAGGCGTTCCCTGTGGGGCGGACTTAGTATGCCCCCCTACCCCCCCCCCCCCCCCCCCCCCGCCAATAAAATCATGGCTACACCATTGTCGATAATTAATGTTAGGATAATAATTTCTTGTCATTGTTAACAATGTGGTTCAGACTCGAGTTAAATTAATGATAGTCACAGGGACAGATTGGAAGGGGGGGGGGGGGGGTCCCGTTACGTGCCGCTTTTTTTAAAAATTGCCGGTTGTACAGTCCGGGTCGCAATTTTCACAGGTGCTCCAATACAGGACGGAATTCCCGAACAGAATAGAAGCAGACGACTGTTTGTATTCTTCTCATTTTTCAAGATTGTGAAAACAAATCATATTATTTACGAAGATGGTGATGTGCATGTTGAGATTTTCCAGGGATCACTGGTGTTTCTTTAGATTCCGTATTCCCGGACGGGGACCGCTCTATCGTCCGAAGGTTCAATAGTCCGGGGTTAGGTAGTCCGTCCCATCATTCTGTAAAAACAAAAACAAAAAATGTTTGTAAATAATTTAATTTGTTTTGACGTATGAAGAAAAGTAAAGGTGTTTTGGAAATAACAAAAAAAGAAAGAAAAGAAGAAGTTTTGTCGGCTCAGAAATAAATAACTTCTAGTAAATTCGATAGTGTGAAAAAAGGCGTTAGCTGTGAGACGGACTATAGGGTTAGGGTTGAACCTTCGGACCATTGATCCTTCAGCAGGGGCGGCACAGTGTAACAAATAGTGGTAAGGCTCGACTCGACTCTCCTTTCAAATTCACCTGTGAAGGACATTTTCACAGATACAACAAATAACACACACACACACACACACACAAAATAATAATAAAATAAATAAATAAATAAAAAGTGTTAAGGCCGTCCCTGTAACTTTCCCGGACAACAAATTATTTATCGGGTATATTAATTTTATTTACACATTTAATAGGTAATTAATTTGGTGTACATTGATGAGTGTGACGGAAAATGCGCTTAAATTTGTTTCGCCTGTGGCGATTTTAATTGTGTTAGAGGGCCGTGTGCAGTTTCATTTCCCGTAGCCCAGGTGGGCAACTTGTTACGTAATACTTCGCGCGATCGGACATTCCAATATGCACTTAGTCCAGCTGTGGAGGCCATGTGGCGAGTAGTTACGTAATACCTCTGCGAGTGCGGTTTCGACGACCGTGATTTGGCGACGATGGCGTCAGTAAGTCTGACGATCAGAGAGAAATATACCGACTCTAGTAGAGGTGAAATATCAGATGATAGGGGGAGGTACCGCCTTGTACCCCCAGGCGAATTCTGATTTTATAATAAATAGCTAGTTTTTTAGAGTTAGGGAGAGAAACGAAAAGGAAGCTTCCCGGGAACGTTAGTCCGTTTGGACTTTGGTAAATATCATTTCTGCTCTGTGTATAACCTTGATGTGATTGATGTGACTTTAAATATTTTAATACTGTATTATACCAATATTCTTTAGACAGTGTCTTCGGTCATCTGACGAAGTAAATCGTAGACTTTTTGTTCTAACATACGAGTATTTGGTAATATAAAGCTTAGTCAGTCATCCTAGACGACCTAGGTAAACTGTAGGTTATTGTCTTTATTGTGATAGGTACCAGTATTAATTCTGTGTTACAAGGTTACTGAATGAGTAGTTAGGGTTAATTAAAAATTAACCCGTTAGGAATAGAGCTGTAATTCCTTTATTAATTAAGTTCCCCTGGAAGCGTTCCTAAATTATCACACGTTACTGAACGAGTAGTAAGGGTTAATTAAAAATTAACCAGTTAGGAATAGAGTGGTAATTCCTTTATTAATTAACTTCTCCTAGAAGCGTTTCTCAATTATCACACGCGTGGGTGTGGTGTAACGGTGAAGTGATTCGCATATTGTGTAACTAGACACCTAGAGATTAACTAATTAAGTGATCAGTTCTGGGTTGTTATTATTGCTGTTATTAATTAACTACTACGGCTGTACATTTGTCAGCGTAGGATAATACAGATTCCAAAGTGTATTGTGTTTTGTTGTGTTTCTAGTGAGCTAAACGTGCTATAATAATATATACTTTATATAAGATCGTATCTCTGATCATACCTAGAGACAAGCCATACTAGGGTTTAACCGCCTGTTACAAAGAGATCTAATAGATATACAGTTAGGAGAGATATTTTGATAATCGTGTTTTATTCAGTTACGGGTATTATAGAATCCCCGTGACAATGAGTGTGATATATTTTCACAATAGATAGGCCTATTACCTTTATTGCTATCTCACATGCATTTATCTGGCTGTGATATCGACTGAAAATATTTTATACTGTGTAAACACTTACATAATTTTTTATTTTTTATTGTTTTTTGTTGACCCTTCAGTCAATTTTCACACCCTTGTTTTGCTTCTCACACACTCTGGCGTTTTATATTGGGGGGTGGGGGAGGGGGGGGGAACACACAGTATGTATGTTACTATGTATGCTTTTATAAAATTTAATGCACTAAAACACAAAAAAAAAGGTTTGATTGGGAGGGGTCGCATAGACCCCGTGCCTCCCTCGCTACGCCACTGCTTACAATAAATATGTTATAACATATCTGATATTAAACGCTAATGTTTTATATGACGAATGGTAGGCCTATTTATTTATTTATTTCATCTTTAAAACTTAAACTTAATATTGGTCTAAAATTATGAAAAATAAAAAAATACCGACCTCTAAATGTTTGCTCAAAATATAACTTGGAACTATTTTATAGACTTGTTTTTTTTAAATTATAATGTAGGCAAACTAATTTTTAATTTTAATGACGTCATTATTTCAATGACGTCACTTCGCATCTCTTACAATACGAATAATCTCGGTACGTGACGTTTCAGTTTTTAGAACGCTGGAAAATTCCAATGCAAAATTGCTATTCAATTTTTTTGCTTCTTTCAAAAATACTAAAGCACCTGATTGAAGAAAAACCTTGCAATTATAAATCTGTACTGTATGAATTTGAACTCAAATTACAATAAGACTAAAGATGTTATATTTATTGAGTACGAAGAAAAACAAAACAACGGTCGACCTTAAGCTTAACGTTTTTGGCTTAACGTTTTTTTTTTTTTTTTCGGGGGGGGGGGGGTCTATTAAATATATTGTTGTATTAGTATTGCATTGTTATTAGTATTATTTTGTTCTCTCTCTATTTTTATAATTAATGTGTATGTTATAAGAGTACACACACATTTTATCTGGATCACTAAATTCCGAACCACATTGTTAACACCTACGATAAATTACTCTCCTACCTTTAATTATCATTAAGGTCGACGACAGTCACTCTTTGTACCCTTGTTTTGGCTTCATACACAATCAATATAACATATCTTACCGTCATTCCACATAAAATCCATATTTCGTAAAAGGTACTTTTTTTTTATAATCACAAGATTTTCTTTAAGCATATTCAGGTGCATTAGTAAAAAAAAACAATAATTTTAATAAAAACCTAATAATAATTTACAAATTCAATTTTACGTCAAGTACCCAGTTTGTTATTGTAAGGAGATGTAAAATGACGTCATTGGAAAACGGACACATCAAAAACCCAAAACTAGCTTATTATGACAGGTTGTATTAGACCAAATCAATTCCTATTGCCGAAAACTGAACGTTATTCTAAAAACATACCAGCGTATCAACACACCCAGGAAGTACATCAATAAAAAGTGTGACACCTCACATCTAATCGACCTTTAAGAAAATGGGAGGGGGGGGGGGGGGGGAAGAGAGAGGAGGGTCAAACATTTTAAGAGATTAATTATTGCTATTAGCAACCATCATTTTTGATGAAAATTGCAGTTCCATTCTTGGGGGTACCCTGTATTAGTTTCAGACTAATATATTACTGGTATATACTGGTATATACTGCATAACAACTGTATAACAAATAAAAGTATATATTTATTGTCAATGGATAACAGTATTTGCACAAATAATCAATGTCACATATTACAACCAATCACAGCGACAGCTGTTTTTAACTCTGTAAATATTTGAGGGTACACCTCAAACTTTGACACAGAACTCTCTTCTTTGGCACCATGCAACATATACCAAAAAGAGTATTTTTAAAAAGTGTCCAATTGGGTGTTTTTATGACTATCAGGATCTTCTGTGTTCTGATATGATGTGACAACCTGATTGAAAGTGTTGTTCCTACAGTGCAACCTGATTTAATGTACATCAGTGTTATGCAAAGTTGTATACAAATGCAATATATCATATTTAAAACAAATAATAAATAAAAATACTACTCTTGAAAATACATACTATGGGCTGGTTGTGTATGCTTAGACTTTAGTTGTACATGTAGTATGTGCATGCATAGTCAGTCTCTCACTTCCAATAAATCATTCCCTTAAAACGCATTGATTGCAGTGACCCTGTGTTTTGAAAGACTTTAATGGGCATATAAGAACTTCACTAGAAAAAAAAGAAGCATGTTACATGTGGCATCTGAAATTAACCCCACTGCATCCACAAACCATGGTGAATTAATGTGGTACACACCATGGTGGGGAAAACACCCAAGGTATGGAATATGTTTAGATGTCAAATCACTGAATGCAATATTTTTATGTATTAAAACCACTGACAGCTACCAATATTTCTGTTGATATATATTTTAATAATCTCCAGTGATTGGGGTTTTCAGACATATATCATATCTAGAGTTATCATTCTGTTTTTACAACTTTATTTATTTATTTTTGTCATAAGAAAAGCACATTTAAAGCATCAAAAGTGTGTGAAAGTCAGTTTTCTTTTATTATTTTCTGTTGTAACTGAATATAATATTTATATTGGATGCATTACTACATTCTGTAATGTAACAAATCATTTACATAGTAATATTTGAAAATATAGCTTTACAAGTGTGGTAATAATGGAAGAATATACTAACACACTTCTAGGTAGATTAGCAAATGTGCCAAAATTGCTCTTGTACTTGGTATATATACTTTAAATACCCTTTACTCTAGAAAACTCAGTGGATATATGGACAAGATTTAAATAATAGACCTAAAGCTATCATTACTAAGCTTACATTTGTGTACAAATAAAGAAAAGAATGCACAATGGCTACACAGAACCCACCTCTGTATATTTTAATGTTTTTGCCAAACTCACAAAAACAATTGTAAAAAATTCCATACTTGCATAAAACATAATTCACCAACATAAAAAGAAAATTAAAATTGCAGCAGAAATCAGGTTCTTTAAATACAGTCATTGCAGAGTCTAAAATGCATTCAAATACATATTGTTAATGGAGTCCTATGAGATTAACCTAATATCAGCTAAAAGTATTTGTAAAATAAAAATAAATTATTACTAATAGCTTATTTCAGCCTGCCTAGATAAGATTAGTGGTACATGACATGTCCATCACCTCGGATAAATAAGCTTTCAAATCTTTTAAATAGAAAAGATGGGCCAAAATCTCCACTTTATCAACAGACCTTTCTCAGACTATTATCAGCATGCAGCCAGTGCACCACGACTGGTATATCAAAGGCCATGGTATGTGCTATCCTGTCTATGGGATGGTGCATATAAAAGATCTCTTGCTGCTAATCAGAAAGAGTAGCCCATGAAGTGGCGACAGTGGGTTTCCTCCCTCAATATCTGTGTGGTCCTTAACCATATGTCTGATGCCCTATAACCATAAATAAAATGTGTTGAGTGTGTTGTTAAATAAACCATTTCCTTCCTTCCTATTATCAGCAGTGCAGTTTATGAATGCTGAGGTCAAGGTCATTAGGAACTCCCACGCCTAAATGTAATCTAATTAAGCAATTATTCCTTGTGTTAACCACTGTACTGTGGTGATAATACTAGTGACTAGATATTAACCACTGTACTGCACAATGATAATACTTGTGACTATAGGTGTTAATAAACCACTGTACTGTGGTGATATTATTAGTAACTAGGTGTTAACCACTGTACTGTGGTGAGATTATTAGTAACTAGGTGTTAACCACTGTACTGTGGTGATATTATTAGTAACTAGGTTAACCACTGTACGGTGGTGATATTATTAGTGACTAGGTGTTAACCACTGTACTGTGGTGATAATACTAGTGACTAGGTGTTAACCTGTGTACTGTGGTGATAACCAGTGACTGTTACGGTACAGGGTGATAATACTAGTGACTAGGTGTTAACCGCTGTACTGTAGTGATAATACTAGTGACTAGGTGTTACCACTGTACTGTGGTGATAATACTAGTGACTAGGTGTTAGCCTGTGTACTGTGGTGATAATACTAGTCGCTATGAGACCGACCAAACCAGAGCCGAGGTTACTAGGTGTTAACCGCTGTACTGTGGTGATAATACTAGTGACTAGGTGTTACCTGTGTACTGTGGTGATAATAAGTGACTAGTGCCTACTACAGTGGTGATAATACTAGTGACTAGGTGTTAGCCTGTGTACTGTGGTGATAATACTAGTGACTAGGTGTTAGCCTGTGTACAGTGGTGATAATACTAGTGACTAGGTGTTAGCCTGTGTACTGTGGTGATAATACTAGTGACTAGGTGTTACACCGCTGTGTTAACCACTGTACTGTGGTGATAATACTAGTGAATAGGTGTTAACCGCTGCTGTATCTGTGTACCTTAACCATATGTCTGATAATAACCATAGTGACTTGAGGTGTTGTTAAATAAACCATTTCCTTCCTAGCCTTTATGAATGCTGAGTCATTAGGAACTCCCACGCCTAAATGTAATCTAATTAAGCAATTATTCCTTGTGTTAACCACTGTACTGTGGTGATAATACTAGTGACTAGATATTAACCACTAGGTGATAATACTTGTGACTACTGTACTGTGGTGATATTATAGTAACTAGTGACTAGAGTGTTAGTAACTAGGTGTTAACCCTGTACTGTGGTGATAATACTAGTGTACGGTAATACTAGTGACTAGGTGTTAGTACCTAGTGTACTGTGGTGATAATACTAGTGACTAGGTGTTAACCTGTGTACTGTGGTGATAATACTAGTGACTAGGTGTTAACCACTAGTGACTAGGTGTTAACCGCTGTACTGTAGTGATAATACTAGTGACTAGGTGTTAACCACTGTACTGTGGTGATAATACTAGTGACTAGGTGTTAGCCTGTGTACTGTGGTGATAATACTAGTGACTAGGTGTTAACCGCTGTACTGTGGTGATAATACTAGTGACTAGGTGTTAGCCTGTGTACTGTGGTGATAATACTAGTGACTAGGTGTGGTGTGTACAATACTAGTGACTAGGTGTTAGCCTGTGTACTGTGGTGATAATACTAGTGACTAGGTGTTAGCCTGTGTACAGTGGTGATAATACTAGTGACTAGGTGTTAGCCTGTGTACTGTGGTGATAATACTAGTGACTAGGTGTTAACCTGTGTACAGTGGTGATAATACTAGTGACTAGGTGTTAACCACTGTACTGTGGTGATAATACTAGTGACTAGGTGTTAACCGCTGTACTGTATCTGTGTGGTCCTTAACCATATGTCTGATGCCCTATAACCATAAATAAAATGTGTGAGTACTGTTCCTTGATAATACTAGTGACTAGGTGTTAACTCCCACGCCTGTACTCTAATTAAGCAATTATTCCTTGTGTTAACCACTGTACTGTGGTGATATTATTAGTAACTAGGTGTTAACCACTGTACTGTGGTGATATTATTTGTAACTAGGTGTTAACCACTGTACTGTGGTGATAATACTAGTGACTAGTGTGTAATACTTGTAACTGTGTACTGTGGTGATAATACTAGGTGTTAACCACTGTACTGTAGTGATAATACTAGTCACTAGGTTTTAGCCTCTGTACATTGGTGATAATACTAGTGAATAGGTGTTAACCTGTGTACTGTGGTGATAATACTAGTGACTAGGTGTTAGCCTGTGTACAGTGGTGATAATACTAGTGACTAGGTGTTAACCGCTGTACTGTAGTGATAATACTAGTGACTAGGTGTTAACCACTGTACTGTGGTGATAATACTAGTGACTAGGTGTTAGCCTGTGTACTGTGGTGATAATACTAGTGACTAGGTGTTAGCCTGTGTACTGTGGTGATAATACTAGTGACTAGGTGTTAGCCTGTGTACTGTGGTGATAATACTAGTGACTAGGTGTTAGCCTGTGTACAGTGGTGATAATACTAGTGACTAGGTGTTAGCCTGTGTACTGTGGTGATAATACTAGTGACTAGGTGTTAGCCTGTGTACTGTGGTGATAATACTAGTGACTAGGTGTTAACCGCTGTACTGTGGTGATAATACTAGTGACTAGGTGTTAACTGCTGTAGTGTGGTGATAATACTAGTGACTAGGTGTTAACCACTGTACTGTGGTGATAATACTAGTGACTAGGTGTTAACCACTGTACTGTGGTGATAATACTAGTGACTAGGTGTTAACCGCTGTACTGTAGTGATAATACTAGTGACTAGGTGTTAACCGCTGTACTGTAGTGATAATACTAGTGACTAGGTGTTAACTGCTGTACTGTGGTGATAATACTAGTGACTAGGTGTTAGCCTGTGTACAGTGGTGATAATACTAGTGACTAGGTGTTAACCACTGTACTGTGGTGATAATACTTGTGACTAAGTGTTAACCACTGTACGGTAGTGATGTTATTAGTGACTTCGGTTTTAACCGCTGTACTGTAGTGATAATACTAGTGACTAGGTGTTAGCCTGTGTAAAGTGGTGATAATACTAGTGACTAGGTGTTAGCCTGTGTACAGTGGTGATAATACTAGTGACTAGGTGTTAACCACTGTACTCAGGGATAGAAGCTAACGTTTGTCCCCTCACCCCAGGTCAGTAGAAATCCCTGGGGGCAAGTACAATTTAAATGGCGCTAGTCCCCCGGGCGAGTAATACTGGGCAGTTGTGACCCAGATTTATGATACTGACAGTCAAACTATTTTGCCAATGAAACCTGTTAAAAATACAAACTGTAGATATTTTACTGGCATGTGCCACCCCCCCCCCCCCCCCCCCCCCCCCCTGTTTTGGCACCTTCCTACACCACTGTATTTCATAAAAATAAATTGCCATGACAGACTGACAAAGTAAAAAAAGTATCGCAGTTTGGTCTCGATAAATCCTGATATTTACTGCAAACACAATCGGAACTTTGTGTGTGTGTGTGTGTGTGTGTGTGTGTTTGGTCTATAATAAATAAACACATTTCAATAGATCATGTTGGCATTGATTGATTTTAACTAGCTGCTTACAAACATCTCGAATTTACCAGAGAACATCCGAGTGTATTAGGACAGAATAAAATAATTCAGTAACAGTAAAGATAATTCCCGAGTTGTACGACTTAAATTAATTTAATATTATAATTGCTTTTTTTTTTTTGTAAACATCCCACCTTTTGCTGCCACCTTGGGGTAGGGTGGGGGTGTAATTAAAAAAAACAAAAAACCCATTTACTGAATGACGACCAAGGTGGTGTACTTTACTGTAATGTTTATCATATGTAATTATAATCTTTTAAAAGGTATTGTTAGCCAGAAACCTGTGACAAAGGCTTCTAAATAAGGAATTTCCATTAAACAAATATGAAAACTAACCACAAATGACAACACATTTGAAACTTCATTTTTATTCATGTTATTATGGATGTCCATTATATTTGCACCATTAAAGATAAAGTAGAAGCAACACAGTAATGTGAGTTCAATCCTTGAACAACTTGCTAGATCCCATATAGGTTTTGTCTTCTCAAACTGTTTCAATAATAAAGTGGGGGTGGTAGGAGGCTAGTCATTTTTCCTGGGGACAAGTAACAGCTACTAGTCCCCCGGGCCAGTAAAAATATTTCCTAATTTCTACCACTAGTACTGTGGTGATAATACTAGTGACTAGGTGTTAACCGCTGTACTGTTGTGATAATACTAGTGACTAGGTGTTAGCCTCTGTCCAGTGGTGATAATACAAGTGACTAGGTGTTAGCCACTGTACAGTGGTAATAATACTAGTGACCAGATGTTAACCACTGTACTGTAGTGATAATACTAGTGACTAGATGTTAGCCTCTGTACGGCATGATAATACTAGTTACTATGTTTTAACCACTGTACTGTAGTGATAATACTAGTGACTAGATGTTAGCCTCTGTACGGCATGATAATACTTGTGACTAAGTGTTAACCACTGTACCGTGATAATACTAGTGACTAGGTGTTAACCACTGTACTGTGGTGATAATACTAGTTACTATGTGTTAACCACTGTACCGTTGTGATAGCACTAGTAACTAAGTGTTAATCACTGTACCGTGGTTAGAATACTATTAACTATAATCCGTCCCATAGGGAATGCCTTTTTCATACTATGAACTTTCCAACAAGTTATTTATTTCTGAGCAGATTGTTTTTTAAATTGCTCACAAAAATAGTTTTTTGTTTGTTATTTCCAAATCACTTTCACCTTTTTTCTTACATCAAAGCTAGGGGCGGGATTTAGCTCAGTCGGTTGAGTGCTCGCTTGAGGTGCTTGCGTCACAGGATCAAACCACATCAGTGGATCCATTCACCTGATTGGTGTTTTTCTTGTTCCAACCAGTGCACAACTGGTGAAATACCATGGTATGTGCTGTCCTGTCTGGGAAAGTGCATATAAAATATCCGTTGCTGTCTTAGGAAAACTACTTATTGTGGTGTTCCGATTAATTGGAATAATCGAAGATTGGTTGGTAAAATCCAAATTCCAACTACCGTATATTGCCGTGTAGAAATACTTTCCAAAAGAAAAGAGTCGGCTTATACACGGAGGCAACAAATTGGTTCATAAAATTCCGATCGAAAACACTCCCGACCCCGACTTACACATTTTGATCAGACCCTTAGAGCCTTTGACAGCTTATTGTAACAATAATTTGTGCACAATATAAATAATACACCCCATCATGCAATATTATGTAGTTTTTTGTTCTTGAATGCATTAATAGTTTGATGAATAATAATAAAAATTACTTGTTTTATTGTCATTTCAATGGTAAAAACGTGTTCCACCATCTTTGTTTGACACCTCTGTCTATATCATTTTGTAAGCTCTTATTTGATTGGATTACAGTTTTGTGTAAACAACAGCCATGGACCATAGAATCGTTTTTCTGTGTGGAGGGGAAAACAGGGATTAAACATGCCTTAATGAGTTTATTATTTGCTGTCCAGTGAATAATTTAATTACTTATGTGCAATGATATGTTGTTACAGCTTGAATTGTTTATTTTCCTGTTATGATTTATCGGTGCTAAATTATTTTTGCACGGCATGGAAGACGTTAGCATTGTGATGACAATTACCGTGTCTGTAATAATTAAAGGGGAAAAAATACAATGAAAATGAAAATCACAAGTCTGTCTGTTGACAGTATTATTGAAACCAATACAATGTACAGCTGGACAAAAGATGACTTCGGCTTATACACGAGGCCGATGATTTTGTACTTGATATTTAGGGTCAAACTAAGAGGTCGGCTTATACAAGGCGTCGGCTAATACACGGCAATATACGGTAATCGATTACAATTTCTGGTAATCGATTATAAACGAACATACACACACCTTATGCTGTGGAAATTGTCAAAGTGATCCGAATGGTATCTATAAAAATGGTAAGTACAAATTTCAGCTCTGTATTATTTGCGGATTGATTTGCGAAATGTAATGTTTACACAGCGTTACCATTTTGCATAAACACATAATATACATTATACCCCACAATAAAAATAGCTAAATCAAAAAGGAATTCGAATAAAATGAAATAAAACAATTATTTTATTTGGACAAATAGGCGATATAAAAGATATATTTATAAACTGGCTGTTAATAAACATTAAATATTATATATACAAGACAAAAATGGAAAAAAATGAAATAAATATAATAGCTGCTCAAAACTTTTTAAAAAATAAATACGAAATAGAAAAATATATTCTTTTTAAAAACTGTAAATATGAAGAGTATAATACAATATGGGCACCATGGAAACGACTCTTCAGTCAAGAAAGTAATTTGATAGAAGATAATAGAAACAATTATCAAGCGAGCGCTTGAGGTGAATTTTGACATTATCACTTATCACTATAATTACCTACTATAACTTCTCTTTTTAACATTCTTTCTTTCTAAACTTATATAGTTATTTTATGTCCCCATTACATCAACCAGCCTATTTAAATATATTTCTATTAACTAGTCATTTATAATACTATTATCTACATGTACATATCCATTAATATTAAATATATCACCATGTACATTATTTGTATAAGTATTACGATTACTATAATCAGCACACTACCACAAAGTGTATGTACTTCCAGTATTTAGCGTGTATAATCTAATTCATATTCTGTGAGGCGATGAATCAGGGCAACCCAACCCTGGCATCGTCAAAATGACATGGGGACAATAAAAAACCCCATTAAAAAACACACAAAAAAAACAAAAAAAACATACACATACCTTATGCTGTGGAAATTGTCAAAGTGACCCGAATGGTATCTATAAAAATGGTAAATACAAATTTCAGCTCTGTATTATTTGCGGATTGATTTGCGAAATGTAATGTTTATACAGCGTTACCATTTTGCATAAACACATAATATACATTATACCCCACAATAAAAATAGCTAAATCAATTTTGTGTTACCGGTAATTTATCTTAAATTTAGTTGACGAAGGATAAAGCTGAGTTGGGTAATTGAGCGTTCTAGTTTCAACTTGCGAGATCTGTTCACCAATAATCTTTATTTTATAGCAACTGTTTGTTCTAGACGCTTTTAGGATGTCAATAAGCAAACAAACTTCCATATTTTTAGCCTTGAGTATAAATTTTTTTTAAATGTCGACAACTGATTATAACTGATGATTGGTTGGTTCAACTAGCCAATTATCAAACATGAAAATCCAACCAATTCCCACCACTACTAAATATCAGAATTACGATGATTAGTTAGTGTGCTCCAGTGCTGTCGTTAAACAATTTTTTTTACGTCAAACCAATCTGAAATTATTTACAAAAATAATTTTTGTGGGATAATGGGACGGACTAGAAGTGTTAACCACTGTACTGTGGAGATAGCACTAGTGACTCGGTGTTAATTATCACTGTACTGTGGCAATAATACTAGTGACTATGTGTTAACCACTGTACTATGGTGATAATACTAGTGACTACATGTAGGTGATAACCACTCTGCTGTAGTGATAGCACTAGTGACTAGGTGATAACTGCTGAACTGTGGAGATAGCACTAGTGACTAGGTGTTAACCACTGTACTGTGGAGATAGAACTAGTGACTAGGTGTTAATTACCACTGTACTGTGGTGATAATACTAGTGACTAGGTGTTAACCACTGTACTGTAGAGATAGCACTAGTGGCTAGGTTTTAATTACCACTGTACGGTGGTGATAATACTAGTGACTAGGTGTTAACCACTGTACTGTGGAGATAGAACTAGTGACTAGGTGTTAATTACCACTGTACTGTGGTGATAATACTAGTGACTAGGTGTTAACTACTGTACTGTGGTGATAGTACAAGTGACTGTTAATTACCATTGTACTGTGGTTATACTAGTGACTAGGTGTTAATTACCACTGTACTGTGGTGATAATACTAGTGACTAGGTGTTAACCACTGTACTGTAGAGATAGCACTAGTGGCTAGGTTTTAATTACCACTGTACGGTGGTGATAATACTAGTGACTAGGTGTTAACTACTGTACTGTGGTGATAGTACTAGTGACTAGGTGATAACCACTGTACCGTGATGATGATACTAGTAACTAGGTGTTAACCACTGTACTGTGGTGATAATACTAGTGACTAGGTGATAACTGCTGAACTGTGGTGATAATAATAGTGACTAGGTGTTAACCACTACTATGGTGATAGTACTAGTATCTAGGTGATAACCACTGTACCGTGATGATAATCTAGTGACTAGGTGTTAACCACTGTACTGTGGTGATAATACTAGTGACTAGGTGATAGCCGCTACACTGTGGTCATAATACTAGTGACTAGAGATGTTAACCACTGTACTGTGTTGATAACATTAGTGACTAAATGTAGATGGTGATAATACAGGGCTTCTAGATTATGGTAGCCCCACTCCCATGGCTAGTGATATTCAATGATGGGCTAGTAAATAACTACTATTGTCATGCCCAATGGCTAGTGAATTTTTTAGTCAAACGTTGCAGTTAAGTGTATTTTGTAAATAGGAATATCCTGACCCCACCCACAATGTTAGTGTTTTTAAGCTCTATCTCCCTCTTTAGGTGACATATCCCATTATTACTATTATTTAGTAAAATTGTACAAACTTAAAGTAAAGTAGGGCTGGGGAATTTTTTATTGTGGCTAGTAATTGTTTTAAATCACTGATCCAATGGCTAGTGGATTTGATAAACATTCTAGAAGCCCTGGATAGTATTAGTGACACTAGTGAGTAGGTGATAACTGTTGTACTGTGGTGATAACACTAGTGAGTAGGTGATAACTGTTGTACTGTGGTGATAACACTAGTGAGTAGGTGATAACTGTTGTACTGTGGTGATAACACTAGTGAGTAGGTGATAACTGTTGTACTGTGGTGATAACACTAGTGAGTAGGTGATAACTTGTACTGTGGTGATAACACTAGTGAGTAGGTGATAACCACTGTACCGTACTGTAGTAAATGTTTTAAATCACTGATCCAATGGCTAGTGGATTTTATAAACATTCTAGAAGCCCTGGATAGTATTAGTGACCAGGTGATAACCACTGTACCGTACTGTAGTAAATGTTTTAAATCACTGATCCAATGGCTAGTGGATTTTATAAACATTCTAGAAGCCCTGGATAGTATTAGTGACCAGGTGATAACCACTGTACCGTACTGTAGTAAATGTTTTAAATCACTGATCCAATGGCTAGTGGATTTATAAACATTCTAGAAGCCCTGGATAGTATTAGTGACCAGGTGATAACCACTGTACCGTACTGTAGTAAATGTTTTAAATCACTGATCCAATGGCTAGTGGATTTTATAAACATTCTAGAAGCCCTGGATAGTATTAGTGACCAGGTGATAACCACTGTACCGTACTGTAGTAAATGTTTTAAATCACTGATCCAATGGCTAGTGGATTTTATAAACATTCTAGAAGCCCTGGATAGTATTAGTGACCAGGTGATAACCACTGTACCGTACTGTAGTAAATGTTTTAAATCACTGATCCAATGGCTAGTGGATTTTATAAACATTCTAGAAGCCCTGGATAGTATTAGTGACCAGGTGATAACCACTGTACCGTACTGTAGTAAATGTTTTAAATCACTGATCCAATGGCTAGTGGATTTTATAAACATTCTAGAAGCCCTGGATAGTATTAGTGACCAGGTGATAACCACTGTACCGTACTGTAGTAATTGTTTTAAATCACTGATCCAATGGCTAGTGGATTTTATAAACATTCTAGAAGCCCTGGATAGTATTAGTGACCAGGTGATAACCACTGTACCGTACTGTAGTAAATGTTTTAAATCACTGATCCAATGGCTAGTGGATTTTATAAACATTCTAGAAGCCTTGGATAGTATTAGTGACCAGGTGATAACCACTGTACCGTACTGTAGTAAATGTTTTAAATCACTGATCCAATGGCTAGTGGATTTTATAAACATTCTAGAAGCCCTGGATAGTATTAGTGACCAGGTGATAACCACTGTACCGTACTGTAGTAAATGTTTTAAATCACTGATCCAATGGCTAGTGGATTTTATAAACATTCTAGAAGCCCTGGATAGTATTAGTGACCAGGTGATAACCACTGTACCGTACTGTAGTAAATGTTTTAAATCACTGATCCAATGGCTAGTGGATTTTATAAACATTCTAGAAGCCCTGGATAGTATTAGTGACCAGGTGATAACCACTGTACCGTACTGTAGTAAATGTTTTAAATCACTGATCCAATGGCTAGTGGATTTTATAAACATTCTAGAAGCCCTGGATAGTATTAGTGACCAGGTGATAACCACTGTACCGTACTGTAGTAAATGTTTTAAATCACTGATCCAATGGCTAGTGGATTTTATAAACATTCTAGAAGCCCTGGATAGTATTAGTGACCAGGTGATAACCACTGTACCGTACTGTAGTAAATGTTTTAAATCACTGATCCAATGGCTAGTGGATTTTATAAACATTCTAGAAGCCCTGGATAGTATTAGTGACCAGGTGATAACCACTGTACCGTACTGTAGTAAATGTTTTAAATCACTGATCCAATGGCTAGTGGATTTGATAAACATTCTAGAAGCCCTGGATAGTATTAGTGACCAGGTGATAACCACTGTACCGTACTGTAGTAAATGTTTTAAATCACTGATCCAATGGCTAGTGGATTTTATAAACATTCTAGAAGCCCTGGATAGTATTAGTGACCAGGTGATAACCACTGTACCGTACTGTAGTAAATGTTTTAAATCACTGATCCAATGGCTAGTGGATTTTATAAACATTCTAGAAGCCCTGGATAGTATTAGTGACCAGGTGATAACCACTGTACCGTACTGTAGTAAATGTTTTAAATCACTGATCCAATGGCTAGTGGATTTTATAAACATTCTAGAAGCCCTGGATAGTATTAGTGAGTAGGTGATAACTGTTGTACTGTGGTGATAACACTAGTGAGTAGGTGATAACTGTTGTACTGTGGTGATAACACTAGTGAGTAGGTGATAACTGTTGTACTGTGGTGATAACACTAGTGAGTAGGTGATAACTGTTATACTGTGGTGATAACACTAGTGAGTAGGTGATAACTGTTATACTGTGGTGATAACACTAGTGAGTAGGTGATAACTGTTGTACTGTGGTGATAACACTAGTGAGTAGGTGTTAACTGTTGTACTGTGGTGATAACACTAGTGACCAGGTGATAACTGTTATACTGTGGTGATAACACTAGTGAGTAGGTGATAACTGTTGTACTGTGGTGATAACACTAGTGAGTAGGTGTTAACTGTTGTACTGTGGTGATAACACTAGTGACCAGGTGATAACTGTTATACTGTGGTGATAACACTAGTGACTAGGTGATAACTGTTGTACTGTGGTGATAACACTAGTGAGTAGGTGATAACTGTTGTACTGTGGTGATAACACTAGTGAGTAGGTGATAACTGTTGTACTGTGGTGATAACACTAGTGAGTAGGTGTTAACTGTTGTACTGTGGTGATAACACTAGTGAGTAGGTGATAACTGTTATACTGTGGTGATAGCAATAGTGACTAGGTGATAACTGTTGTACTGTGGTGATAGCAATAGTGAGGTAATAACCAGTGTATTGTTGTGATGGCACCAGCAACTACATGATAACCACTAGTAGCTGTACTGTGGTGATAGCACTAATGACAAGGTGATAACCACTGTACTGTGGTGATAGCACTAGTGAGTAGGTGCTAACCACTGCACTGTGGTGATAGCACTAATGACAAGGTGATAATCACTGTACTGTGGTGATAATACTAGTGACTGGGTGATAACTGAGCACTATACTGTGTTTATAGCACTAGTTAACTAGTGACTACATGTAGGTGATAACCACTGTACTGTGATGATAGCAATGTAGTGACACCAGTAACTACATGATAACCGTTGTACTGTGGTGATAGCACTAGTGTCAAGATGATAACCGTTGTACTGTGATGATGGCACTAATGACTAAGTGATAATCATTGTATTGTGGTGATAGCACTATTGATTAAGTGATAGCCACTGTACTGTGGTGATATACACTAGTCTTTAGGTAATAACTGGTGTACTGTGGTGATGGCACTAGTGACTACATGTAGGTGATAACCACTGTACTGTGTTGATAGCACTAGTCATTAGGTAATAATTGGTGTACTGTAGTGATAGCACTAGTGACTACATGTTGGTGATATCCACTGTACTGTCATGATAGCTCTAGTCATTAGGTAATAACTGGTGTACTGTAGTGATAGCACTAGTGACTACATGTAGGTGATAACCACTGTACTGTCATGATAGCACTGGTCATTAGGTAATAACTGGTGTACTGTAGTGATAGCACTAGTCATTAGGTGATAACTGGTGTACTGTGACAGAAATTGTTAGAACATAATATAAATAGAAAATTCTTTAAAATAATTTATCAAATGTATCAAGGAATAAAGTCATGTATTTGTACAAAAAACGAAACATAGGTGTCCGACAAGGAGAAAATTTGTCACCTGACCTGTTTTTCCTTTATCTAAATGATACAGATAATTACTTAAAAAGCCAAAATTGTACTGGGGTATCCCTGGATACAGATGAAACAATCTATGAAACAACTATTGACGAATAGCAAAATAGGTGTTCTCAAGAAATTATGTAAATTAATAAAAGAAATTGTTCATAAATGCAGTAAACCCTAAAAGAACATTGGCCTATAATTATTTACAATGTCTATCACTACCCAAGTATCCATATATACATGTATGTGTGCGTGTCTGATTAGCATATTTTGATAGTAATTACAATAATGTGACATTACTTTATACT
>NC_054705.1:601271-622463 GCF_016097555.1 Gigantopelta aegis
AGGTTTTGTTATCTTAATCATTTACATATACCTGGGTGCGGGACGTAGCCCATTGGTAAAGCGCTCGCTCGATGTGTGGTCGGTCTGGGATTCCACAGACAGCGTAGTATATACCACGACCTTGATATACCAGTCGCGCTGCACTGGCTGGAATGACACATAGCCCAATGGTCCCACCGAAGAGGATCGACCCCAGACCAACCGCGCATCGAGCAAGCGCTTTACCACTGGCCACGTCCCGCCCCACATAAAAACAAAAGCATGCACTGACTGTCTTTATACGCAAGTCGGATTCAAAGGAGTATTCTACTCCAATAGGTCTGCTGAGGGATTTGATCCTATGATCCATCGAATATCTACAGTGATGGAACCAGGTCGAGAAGAATGAAATCTGAAGTTGGGGGTCTGTCTCTACGTGTGAAGGGGGGGGGGGGGGGGATGGGGCGCACAAGTTAGATTTTACATTTTATTTTTATAGAGCAGGGTGAAACAAAACAGCAGTTTGATCCTCAAATGCGTAGGCCTGTGCTGCCCCGCCTCTTCAGGTTCCTACGGTCCTATCTACAATGACACAACTGGTGTGTGCTTGTGTGCATGTGTGGTGTGGGGTTGGGGGGCTTCACGGTTACTATAGACAGTGACAACTTGGGAGGGAGTACCTGTTCCCAATTTAATTTACAGTTTGTTTTCTTTAACGAAACCACTAGGGCAAATTGATTTATTCATCATCGGCTGTTAAATATTTGGTAATCTTGACAAATAGTCTTAGAGAGGAAACCCACTACAGTTTCCCATTAGTTGCAAGGGATCTTTTATATGTATCATCCCACAGATAGGATAGCACATACCACGGCCTTTGATATACCAGTCGTAATGCACTGGCTGAAATGAAAAATAGTCCAATGGGCCTACCGACGGGAATCGATCCCAGACTGATCGAGCATCTACTTCTACTACTACAACAACTACCACTACTACTACTACTACTACTACTACTACAACTACTACGACTCTACTACCTACTATTACCAGCACTACCGCTACTACTACCACTTACACTACTATTACCACTACCTACTATTACTAGCACAACAACCACTAGTACCACCACGACCACCGCTACTACTACTACTACTACTCCTACTACTACCCCCCAATATTACTACTACTACCACTACTATTACTCCTACTCACTATTAATACTACTACAACTATTGCCTACTATTACTACTACTACCTACTATTACTACTACTACAACTACTACTACTACCTACTATTACTACTACTACTACCACAACTACCCAATATTACTACTACTACTCCTAGTCACTATTACTACTACTACAACTACAGCCTACTATTACGACTACTACTACTACCTACAACAACAACTACCTACTATTACTACTACTACTACCTAATATTATTACTACTATCCCCCAATATTACTACTACTACTCATATCACTACTACAACTAATGCCTACTATTACTACTACTACTACTACTACTATTACTACTACTACTACTATTACTACTACTACTACTGTTGCTACTTACTATTACTACTACTACAACTACTGCCTACTATTACTACTACTACTATTACTACTACTACTACTACCTACCTACTATTACTACTACCTACATACCTACTATTACTATTACTACTACTTACTAGTACTACTTGTTACGGACTTAACAGAAAGGAGTAACACTAGTTATAAATATAGTTATTTTTGGTCTCACGAGCTCCCAGCCAGTAATACTGGGAATTAGATAAATGTAAAGTATAACAATCGATCACTTTTATCTTTCAATAAAGTCAAAACAAACAAGTATTAACATGTAAGAATATTATTTAATTATAATAGTTAATAGTCACACATGTGACATTGCATCTCAGTGCAATTACATTTATACCATAGCCTCTTTGGTAACACTTACAATGTATTGGATATTATTTAATTATAATAGTTAATAGTCACACATGTAACATTGCATCTCACTGCAATTACATTTATGCCATAGCCTCTTTGGTAACACTTACATGTATTGGATATTTCGGTTCAAAGTTCATTTCTTGGATAATGCAGGTTTTCAACGTCACAGGCTCAAATCCCCTGGATACGGTCCTATTGAAGACAGGTAGGGTTTGAATGTTCAATTCATCTCTTCAACGACTTTCTTCAAACTCTTAGGTTGGTTGCAGAACAATATTTGTTCTCTCAACTTGTAGCTGGTAACGGCACTTAACGTCGGCTACACGGAGTGTCACTCTTGGATCATCTGATGCATACTTGAAACACCTTCATCTTAATATTTTAAACAGACGGTGGTTATGCATGTCTCTAAAGAACACTTACTTTGGTAAGCCTTATCATTGCCATTTATCGGCTCTCGGGACGTGTTGGTTTCACTGCATTTCTCGACCAAAGTACTTGGCACACACTTGTTAATTGGTACACCCGGACTGTCCAAACTTCACTCATCGATATTACATAATAGTGTTATTACTAGTTCACAGAATACCAGTATAATGTGTTACAAGGAGGCTTAACGAAATACATTTTAAATATGTACAATATACAAGGACTACAAAGAGGCTTTACAATCTGACTAGTTACAGAAGAAAATACAAATTATATAGTTTTATTATCATTATTAGTCAGACATACCTAACACACACACACACACACACACAGAGAGAGAGAAGAACCTTACACTCAGCCATCCTGTTCGATCGCACCGATATATACACTCGTATTTGATTAAAGACAAAAGTTAAACGTACAAAATGTGTTTGGTTTAACGACACCACTAGGGCACAATGATTTATTAATTATCGGCTATTGGATGTCAATCATTGGTAACTAATTATGCCACAAAACATGTCGCCTCTCTCTCTCTCTCTCTCTCTCTCTCTCTCTCTCTCTCTCTCTCTCTCTCTCTCTCTCTCTCTCTCTCTCTCTCTCATGATTAATATTAAATGAACAGCACTATTTACATACCATGTCTTCGATGTCCTGGGACATTGCCTGCGATCGGGTTTTTAAGTTAGGTGTTGTGTGAGTGTGCATATATGTTGTTTAAAATGTGCTGAGGTGTCTCTAAACAATCACCTCTTTTCAAATTTGTTTCACACAACACGAAACGTGTCATGATAACTAAACGTCCCAGTTGGGTAGGGGTGATGATGTTTCATTGATGTCTATGGGGGTGGGGGGGGGGGGGGGGGGTTATGAGTCTCGTTTCACAAAGACCTTTTACACTAATGTTTACGTCCGCCTAACTAATTCCAAAGCATTACACCATAATGAATTTATGTCATGATGACGTCATTTGGCTTCCACAAAGCCAAAATCGATAAATAATTAAATGATAAAAAATTTTGATACACTTTTTGAAAGAAATAAGGACACATATGGCATATCTGACCAAATGCAAATCACCACTAGAATAGTAATCCCCTGGGGATTGTGTGTCGGTCGGGGTGGGGTTCACGTGGGACGGAACGCCGGCGAGGCTAAGAAAATCTTTACAGTGCAATACTAAGCTATTTATATTAGTGCCCAGGGTCAATGCAGATAAAAGGTACCACTAGCCAGTGTACGTTAGCTTTATAAATTTGTGTTTTGAGAAGATTTTATGAGGCCCACAGCACAGCACAACCCACAGCACAGCTCAGCGCCCACAACACAGCACAGCTCACAGCACAGCCCACAGCACAGCGCCCAACCCAGCCCAGCCCAGCCCAGCCCAGCCCAGCACAAAGCACAGCGCCCACAGCACAGCACAGCCCACACCCACAAATAAAATCCAGGTTATGCTAATGTTTGGGAGAAAATTATTATTTATTTAAGAATACCCTCAAATCTACACTAACAATGACACACACACACACACACACACACACTTTTGCCAGGTATGTTCAATAGACGGAGTTTGGAGTGCACCCCACTGCAAGCACATTCTACTGAATAACAGCTGCAACATGATTACAGGTTTGACCAAGCCAGAAAGTAATTGATCTTGTATTTATTATAATAAAGGGGACGGTACAAGTTTACTGGACACTGTGATACTAGACGAAGTTTAATTTTTGGCCAGATGATTTGTTTTTTTCAACAACAAACACACTAACATTGATCACCAGTGACAATGATTGCAGTCAAATGTTTTCTGTAAATAAGTGTGTGCTCACTTCATTCTTACTCGGAGTATACTTAAAAAACAACAACCTCATAATAATAATAAAATCATTAAAGGCAAATGATGATGATGATGATGATGATGATGATGATGATAATAATTATTTATTATTAAAAACATCATGAAAAAAAAAAAATGTCTACAACACCCGTTGTTCCCAGGCGGTCACCCATCCAAGTACTAACCGGGCCCGACGTTGCTTAACTTCGGTGATCGGACGAGAACCGGTTTTTTTTTTTTTTTTTTTTTTTAAATTAACCTTCAAAATAAATTCTCCCCAATGGGGAAATGAACCCCGGTCTCCCGCGTGACAGGCGGGGTTACTTTTTTTAATCTTTTTATTTCTCAAACAATATTGCACATATACATAAATGCATATACATAAAAAAGATAATAAATAAACACAAACTCACACGTACACAACCAGAACCACTCTCACATTTATCCTAATATCAAAAACCCTAACACACATTCGCAAAAACATATTAAAAACCACAAACACACACAACAAAAACACCAGCCACACAAAGATACATGCCACCCATCACCCCTCCCCCCCAAAAAAAAAAAAAAAAAAAAATAATAATAATAATAAATAAAAAATAAAATAATAATAAATAAAAATAGTAATAATAATAAATAAATAAATCCTAATTTTAATAATTTGTAACTACTGAGTTAAAGACATGAACTGACAAAATAAACAACTTTGTATAGAAAATAATGTCATGAAATAAGCTATTGCTAATAGTTCCAAGTTTATCCACACCCTCACACACATACTTCTTTTAGTGTTTCTCTTCCACACCTTTTGCACGCACAATTCGTCTCTTTTGTTTTCTGGTAACCACAGTATTCATAATCGTCTCGTCGGCTGGGCGTTTGATCAGCTGCGACCGACGCCTTAACTTTCGCTGTTGACCACTGTCAGTGTCTGTTGCCATGGTATCCGCGTCCTTCTTGTCACAATTAGCGATCCATTTCACTCCCTTGTGTTCACCTTTTTCAGTCTCTGGGACACTTGTTTTCATATACGGCTTGTCCGAATTCAATTCTGATGTTACTGCTTTACTAACACTTTTCTCCTCAGCATGGTTTTCCTGCGTGGCCATTCGTACTGTGACTGCTTCATTCATCCCGTCACTATCACTGTCACTATCATCAAACCACTCGCTATCATGTTCATGCTCACTACACACACACTCATTATTCCCACACCTTTCACATAGAAAAATCTTATTGCAGTTTCTCGCGTAATGTCCTTTTCGTTTGCAAAAATGACACACAGTATCGGGGCAGTCTTTAATCACATGACTATCCGACATGCAGTTATAACATACTTTGAGTTGGTTGTCATGCAGAATTTTAAAATACTCCACACCCTCCACTGTATTGAATTTCATTGAATACGGTAAACTCTTTATGTTGGGTGGGAATTTCACACGCACATACCTTGTTCCGTCTGCAATGTGTGTACCCTTATAAAATCTTCTGTAAATTGAAGTAATCAGTTCAATATTCAAAGATTTTAATCGTTCTTCAATTTCGTCATCAGAAATATATGCAGGCAAATGCAAAAAACGATACCACAACACTATCCGAATGTAGCAGTCTCGCTCTCATCTTGCGACCGTTTAATTCTAACGAGTCATTTTCCGAAATTATCCTAGCTTGAATAACGTCATCAAATGTCACCTCATATCGATCAGGTCCCTTTGGAACACAGGCGTGAATCACATCCCCTACTTGCTCTGTCAAAAAGTCAATCAACTCACCAGTCGCCATTTTCTTATTATCGCCAACATCAATTACAACTGTGCATTCCTTCTTGTATGATATTTTCTTCTTTTCTTCTCTCTCCATGTCTCCTCCTCCACTCATATCTTTACTCTAACCTCAAAATCTCAACTCAAACAGACTAACAATGTAGATAACGCCAATTCAAAACTTTCAATACGGGAGCCGAGGTGAAACACGTCCACCATCGACAAAACCCTAACCGGAAGCCATGACGAGAACCGGTGCTTTCAACGTGGTATGGCCGTAGACAACAACTGTTGAAAAATAGGGGTATACATATGTAATTTTCCGGAAGTCGGTATATGACCGTAGCTTTTGTTTTGTTTTAATTGTTGGAAAGACAGATCGACTGACTTATCGCCGGAGTTGTTTACATGCAATTTTGGTGAAGATTTTTTAATCAACACAGTGATCTCCCTTGTGTATCGCGTAGAGAAGAAGAGTCCGTAGAGGTTCTAACAGACCAAAATCAATCCCTATTGCCGATAATGTTAACGTTTACTAATAAAATTGATATAAGCAGCGTATCAACACACCCAGGAAGTACAGCAATAAAAAGTGTGGCACCTCACATCTAATCTACCTGCAAGAAAATGGGGGGGGGGGGGGGGGGGGGGGCACATACCATTTAAGAGATTTAATTAATGTTTTTAATAGCAACCGTCATGTTTGCTGAAAATTGCAGTTCCATTTTTGGGGGTACCCCGCGTTAGTTTCAACCTCTGGTATATACTGCATAACAACTGTATAACAAATAAAAGTGTATTTATTTATTGTCAATGGATCATAGTATTTGCACAAATAATCAATGTCACATATTATTACCAATCACACCCACAGCTGCTTTTACTCCGGAAATATTTCACGGTGCACCTCGAACTTTGACACGAAACTCTCTTCTTTGGTACTGTGCAACCTAGACCGGCCTCGGTGGTGTCGTGGTTAAGATATTGAGCATGTCTGATAGGTACAGGGTTCGGAGCCCGGTACCGGTTCGCACCCAGAGTGAGGTTTAACGACTAGTGAGTAAGACCACTACACCCACGTCTCTCTGACTAACAACTAACGAGTAACTCGCTATACTGGACAGACAGCCCAGATAGCTGAGGTTGTGTGCCCAGGACAGCGTGCTTGAACCTTAATTGGATATAAGCAGGAAAATCAATTGAAATGAAATGAGTCCACTGGTTGTTGCCATATATCCATGCTTGCAGGCTAATTATTTGGAATATTGAAATAAATTAGAAAGCTTAGTAATAACCAAGGAGTTATTTTTTGTATTTACATTTCGTTTCTAACCAATGAAACACTTTTGGCTGAGGGACGTGGGACGTAGTCCAGTGGTAGAGTGCTTACATGGTGAGCGATCGGTCTCGGATCGATCCCGTTCGGTGGGCCCATTGGGCTATCTCTAGTTCCAGCCTGTGCATCACAACTGGTATATCAAAAGCCGTGGTACGTGCTATCCTGTCTGTGGGAGGGTGCATATGACAGATACCTTACTAATAACAGAAAACATGTGAGCGCTTTCTATC
Source organism: Gigantopelta aegis (assembly GCF_016097555.1). NCBI lineage: Eukaryota > Metazoa > Mollusca > Gastropoda > Neomphalida > Peltospiridae > Gigantopelta > Gigantopelta aegis. The sequence continues at coordinate 608,819 of NC_054705.1, forward strand.
TAAGACTACGTGTTACAATTAGCAAATGTTTGAGATCGAATAGCCGATGATTAATAAATCAAGGAGGTGTAATGCTGTCGTTGAATAAAACACACTTTAACTGTTTGCCTGTAATGAGATTCGGAGTTCATGTACTCGCTAATAATATAGCAATAATGGCTATGCGTCCGTGCGCTCACACGCGCACACGCACATATATACACACATACACACAAACGCACACACGTACGCACACACACATATATTATGATAGGATACTAAATGTAGTTCGTAAATTATGTTCTCTTAGGAATAAATATTCCACAAATGCAGAATACTTACGAGTTTACGAAAAATGTGACATCACAGGTTATTGGGGAACTGGTGGGGGTTTTAAAAAACTTTTTAATTATTATTTCTTCTTCCTGTTATTATTATTTTACCTTTTTTTATTTTATTATTATTATTATTTTAAATATTTTTATTTACAATTTGAGCAATGTACATTCACTAAATAAATTATATTAAAACAATAAACACCCACATACAAGAACCGTTCACTGAGCTACCCTGTTATATCACACTAATATATACATTCGTATTTCATTAAAGACAAAAGTTAAAAGTAAAAACGTGTTTGTTTTAACGACACCACTAGTGCACATTGATTAATTAATTATCGGCAAATGGATGTCAATCATTGGTAACTAATTATGAGATAAAACATGTCGCCTGCGAATCTCTCTCTCTCTCTCTCTCTCTCTCTCTCTCTCTCTCTCTCTCTCTCTCTCTCTCTCTCTCTCTCTCTCTCTCTCATTATTAATATTAATTGAACAACACTATTTACATACCATGCCTTCGATGTCGTGGGACATTGCCTGGGATCGGGGGAAGCCCGTGTCCATCCACATCGAACGACCCATCGCATCTCAGACAAGTGCTGTATCCACTAAGCGATACGTCGCCTAACTATAATTACAATGACAGATAGATGACGTCACGCAATTGTTTGTCGTTTGTTAATGAACTTTGACCTCCGCAAAGCCAACAGAGATTTAATAAAATAAATATTTATATATTTGTTAGGTGTTGTGTGAGTGTGCATATATGTTGTTTAAAATGTGCTGAGGTGTCGCTAAACAATCACCCCTTTTCATATTTGTCTCACACAACACGAAACGTGTCATGATAACTAAACGTCCCAGTTGGGTAGGGGTGATGATGTGTCATTGATGTCTATGGGGGTGGGATGTGGGCTATGAGTCTCGTTTTACAAATACCTTTTACACTACTGTTTACGTCCGCCTAACTAATTCCAAAGCATTACACCATAATGAATTTATGTCATGATGACGTCATTTGGCTTCCACAAAGCCAAAATCGATAAATAATTAAACGATAAAAAATGTTGATATACTTTTCGAAAGAAATAAGGACACATATGGTATATCTGACCAAATGCAACTCACCACTAGAATAGTAATCCCCTGGGGATTGTGTGTCGGTGGGGGTGGGGTTGACGTGGGACGGAACGCCGGCGAGGCTAAGACAATCGTTACAGTGCAATACTAAGCTATTCATATTAGTGCCCAGGGTCAATGCCGATAAAAGGTACCACTAGCCAGTGTACGTTAGCTTTATAAATTTGTGTTTTGAGAAGAGATTTTATGAGGCCCACAGCACAGCACAACCCACAGCACAGCACAGCGCCCACAGCACAGCACAGCTCACAGCAGCACAGCACAGCCCACAGCACAGCGCCCAGCCCAGCCCAGCCCAGCCCAGCCCAGCCCAGCACAAAGCACAGCGCCCACAGCCCAGCCCAGCCCAGCCCACACCCCCAAATAAAATCCAGGTTATGCTAATGTTTGGGAAAAAATTATTATTTATTTAAGAATACCCTCAAATCTACACTAACAATGACACACACACACACACACACACACACACACACACACACACACACTTTTGCCAGGTATGTTCAATAGACGGAGTTTGGAGTGCACCCCACTGCAAGCACATTCTACTGAATAACAGCTGCAACATGATTACAGGTTTGACCTAGCCAGAAAGTAATTGATGTTGTATTTATTATAATAAAGGGGACGGTACAAGTTTACTGGACACTGTGATACTAGACGAAGTTTAATTTTTGGCCAGATGATTTGGTTTTTTTCAACAACAAACACACTAACATTTATCACCAGTGACAGTGATTGCAGTCAAATGTTTTCTGTAAATAAGTGTGTGCTCACTTGATTCTTACTCGGAGTATACTAAAAAAAAACAACAACCTCATAATAATAATAATAAAATCATTAAAGGCAAATGATGATGATGATGATGATGATAATAATAATATTTATTATTTTATTATTAAAAACATCATGAAAAAAAAAAAAATGTCTACAGCACCCGGTGTTCCCAGGCGGTCACCCATCCAAGTACTAACCGGGCCCGACGTAGCTTAACTTCGGTGATCGGACGAGAACCGGTGCTTTCAACGTGGTATGGCCGTAGACAACAACTGTTGAAAAATAGGGGTATACATATGTAATTTTCCGGAAGTCGGTATATGACCGTACTTTTGTTTTTTTTTAATTGTTGGAAAGACAGATCGACTGACTTATCGCCGGAGTTGTTTACATGCAATTTTGGTGAAGATTTTTTAATCAACACAGTGATCTCCCTTGTGTATCGCGTAGAGAAGAAGAGTCCGTAGAGGTTCTAACAGACCAAAATCAATCCCTATTGCCGATAATGTTAACGTTTACTAATAAAATTGATATAAGCAGCGTATCAACACACCCAGGAAGTACAGCAATAAAAAGTGTGGCACCTCACATCTAATCTACCTGCAAGATTGGGGGGTGTGGGGGGGGGGGGGGGGGGGGGGGGGGGGGGCACATACCATTTAAGAGATTTAATTAATGTTTTTAATAGCAACCGTCATGTTTGCTGAAAATTGCAGTTCCATTTTTTGGGGGTACCCCGCGTTAGTTTCAACCTCTGGTATATACTGCATAACAACTGTATAACAAATAAAAGTGTATTTATTTATTGTCAATGGATCATAGTATTTGCACAAATAATCAATGTCACATATTATTACCAATCACACCCACAGCTGCTTTTACTCCGGAAATATTTCACGGTGCACCTCGAACTTTGACACGAAACTCTCTTCTTTGGTACTGTGCAACCTAGACCGGCCTCGGTGGTGTCGTGGTTAAGATATTGAGCATGTCTGATAGGTACAGGGTTCGGAGCCCGGTACCGGTTCGCACCCAGAGTGAGGTTTAACGACTAGTGAGTAAGACCACTACACCCACGTCTCTCTGACTAACAACTAACGAGTAACTCGCTATACTGGACAGACAGCCCAGATAGCTGAGGTTGTGTGCCCAGGACAGCGTGCTTGAACCTTAATTGGATATAAGCACGAAAATCAATTGAAATGAAATGAGTCCGCTGGTTGTTGCCATATATCCATGTTTGCAGGCTAATTATTTGGAATATTGAAATAAATTATTAAGCTTAGTAATAACCAAGGAGTTGTTATTTTTTGTATTTACATTTCGTTTCTAACCAATGTAACACTTTTGGCTGAGGGACGTGGGACGTAGCCCAGTGGTAGAGTGCTTACATGGTGAGCGATCGGTCTCGGATCGATCCCGTTCGGTGGGCCCATTGGGCTATCTCTCGTTCCAGCCAGTGCATCACAACTGGTATATCAAAAGCCGTGGTACGTGCTATCCTGTCTGTGGGACGGTGCATATGACAGATACCTTACTAATAACAGAACATGTGAGCGCTTTCTATCTAAGATTACGTGTCAGAATTAGCAAATGTTTGAGATCGAATAGCCGATGATTAATAAATCGCGATGGTCTAGTGCTGTCGTTGAAGAAAACACACATTAACTGTTTGCCTGTAACAAGATTCGGTGTTCATGTACTCGCTAATAATATAGCAATAATGGCTATACGTGCGTGCGCTCTCGCGCGCACACGCACATATATACACACATAAACACAAACGGACACACTCACACACGTACGCACACACACAAATATATTATGATAGGATACTAAATGTAGTTCGTAAATTATGCTCTCTTAGGAATAAATATTCCACAAATGCAGAATACTTACGAGTTTACGAAAAAAAAATGTGACATCACAGGTTATTGGGGAACGACACCCCAGGGGGGGAAAACTTTATTATTATTATTTCTTATTCCTGTTATTATTATTTTACCTTTTTTTATTTTATTATTATTATTATTTTAAATTTTTTTATTTACAATTTGAGCAATGTACATTCAGTAAATAAATTATATTAAAACAATAAACACCCACATACAAGAACAGTTCACTGAGCTACCCTGTTCTATGACAACTAATATATACACTCGTATTTCATTTAAAGACAAAAAAAGTTTAAAAGTAAAAACTTGTTTGTTTTAACGACACCACTAGTGCACATTGATTAATTAATTATCGGCAAATGGATGTCAATCATTGGTAACTAATTATGAGATAAAACATGTCGCCTGCGAATCTCTCTCTCTCTCTCTCTCTCTCTCTCTCTCTCTCTCTCTCTCTCTCTCTCTCTCTCTCTCTCTCTCTCTCTCTCTCTCTCTCTCTCTCTCTCTCTCTCATTATTAATATTAATTGAACAACACTATTTACATACCATGCCTTCGATGTCGTGGGACATTGCCTGGGATCGGGGGGAGCCCGTGTCCATCCACATCGAACGACCCATCGCATCTCAGACAAGTGCTGTATCCACTAAGCGATACGTCGCCTAACTATAATTACAATGACAGATAGATGACGTCACGCAATTGTTTGTCGTTTGTTAATGAACTTTGACCTCCGCAAAGTCAACAGAGATTTAATAAAATAAATATTTATATATTTGTTAGGTGTTGTGTGAGTGTGCATATATGTTGTTTAAAATGTGCTGAGGTGTCGCTAAACAATCAACCCTTTTCCTATTTGTTTCACACAACACGAAACGTGTCATGATAACTAAACGTCCCAGTTGGGTAGGGGTGGTGATGTTTCATTGATGTCTATGGGGGTGGGCTGTGGGTTATGAGTCTCGTTTCACAAAGACCTTTTACACTACTGTTTACGTCCGCCTAACTAATTCCAAAGCATTACACCATAATGAATTTATGTCATGATGACGTCACTTGGCTTCCACAAAGCCAAAATCGATAAATAATTAAATGATAAAAAATGTTAATATACTTTTCGAAAGAAATAAGGACACATATGGTATATCTGACCAAATGCAACTCACCACTAGAATAGTAATCCCCTGGGATTGTGTGTCGGTGGGGGTGGGGTTGACGTGGAACGGAACGCCGGCGACGCTAAGAAAATCTTTACAGTGCAATACTAAGCTATTCATATTAGTGCCCAGGGTCACTGCAGATAAAAGGTACCACTAGCCAGTGTACGTTAGCTTTATAAATTTGTGTTTTGAGAAGATTTTATGAGGCCCACAGCACAGCACAGCCCACAGCACAGCGCCCACAGCACAACACAGCTCACAGCACAGCACAGCCTCACAGCACAGCCCAGCCCAGCCCAAAGCACAGCGCCCACAGCCCAGCCCAGCCCAGCCAACACCCTCAAATAAAATCCAGGTTATGCTAATGTATGGGAGAAAATTATTATTTATTTAAGAGTACCCTCAAATCTACACTAACAGTGACACACACACACACACACACACACACACACACACACTTTTGCCAGGCATTTTCCATAGACGGAGTTTGGAGTGCACCCCACTGCAAGCACATTCTACTGAATAACAGCTGCAACATGATTACAGGTTTGACCAAGCCAGAAAGTAATTGATCTTGTATTTATTATAATAAAGGGGACGGTACAAGGTTACTGGACACTGTGATAATAGACGAAGTTTAATTTTTGGCCAGATGATTTTATTTTTTAACAACAAACACACTAACATTTATCACCAGTGACAGTGATTGCAGTGAAATGTTTTCTGTAAGTAAGTGTGTGCTCACTTCATTCTTACTCGGAGTGTACTTAAAAAAACCCAACCTCATAATAATAAAATCATTAAAGGCAAATAATGATGATGATGATGATGATGATGATGATAATAATAATAATACATTATTATTATTATTATTATGATATATGTATGTATATAATTATTGTAAAAAAATAATGAAAAAATAAATAAATATGTCTACAGCACCCGGTGTTCCCAGGCGGTCACCCATCCAAGTACTAACCGGGCCCGACGTTGCTTAACTTCGGTGATCGGACGAGAACCGGTGCTTTCAACGTGGTATGGCCGTAGACAACAACTGTTGAAAAATAGGGGTATACATATGCAATTTTCCGGAAGTCGATATATGGCCGTAGCTTTTGTTTTGTTTTAATTGTTGGAAAGACGGATCGACTTACTTGGCCTCAGACCACAATTAATTTCACTATGTATTCTCATGTAGCCCCAGTGGCTGTAGCACTTTTATTAATTTCACCAGGCCATTAGCATTTCACGGGAAACATTACCTGCCTGGGCCCATTGAACACTCCAAAGGACGACATCTGTTGTCCAGCTCTTTTCCGCGTTATATCAATGTAAACAAACACACGTGGGCTAAGGGACCGAATCACACCCATTTCTGTGCATTTTACACAAATTTTGCATGACTTCAATGTGCTCTGGGGGACATTATGCAGTATCCAGTGTAAACCAAGTGCACATATTCACTAACTGCATCCTCTCACCTGTCAAACCCAGTGTAACAATCCAGTATACTAAGCAGCTCCCCAGCCATTAATCACATCACAAGAAAACTATATTTTCTCGCATTAACTTCCGTATTTTGGACAACCAAATGGGTGGATAACTCTAGTCTGAGGCCTATCAGACCAAAATTGTTTTCACCATGACACTCAAACTCACATATGGCATTTAAATACATATGTCAAGTTGCATACAGGCAATAAAAAGAATATTTGATACCAAATATGGCTATTGGAGCCTGTGAAATGGGGGACTGCCTGTGCCGCAAAAGGCGGCAATCTGCGTCAAATTATTCCCAATAGTGGACTAGTAATTATGGAATAACTTTAAAAGTTACAGACATTTTTCTGAACAACAAAAAGAAACTTGCTCCTTATTGTGTTCTCTGCAATTGAAATATAGCAGTTGGCAGGAATATGATTTTTTCCAAAAAAAAAATCAATTTAATTTAAATTGATACATTTTCAAAAAAAAAATTCCCACAAAGTTCTCTTTTTAAACAAAATTTAATCTTTAAAACTGTAAAATTTTGGATACTGCACACAGTCAATATATGCCAATTACAAATTAGGACTGCTCGAGTGTCATTCTGGTGAGGGTAATTAGCAAGGTGTCTGCACACCGTAACAGGTCACACCTGAATGCAGAGGACAGGGCACCAGTCTGCAAAGATGCAGTACCGAATACACAGTGAACAAAAAAAAGCTGTCAACTGCCACTGCACTGAAATGTTTTAATGCATCAGAACTGAAAGTGACATCACACATGAACATATATATAAGGGTGGACATGCATACCACAATAAGTATTTCACTGTTTTATACACTACGAGTCACATCCATGGAAGGCAATACAAGACGAAAGACACAGTTCAAGAAGGGACATGCACCTTGGAATAAGGGTGCAACTCTGCTGCATGAACATGCAAGTCCAGAATCTCACACTGAGAAGTTGCGACCAGTAGTCCGGATGAATATAGACGAGTTTGCCTTGGTCACGAAGTCGAGTTCCACTTCAGCCACCATATCCACTCCAGATTGCGAAGGTGCGTCACAGCCAGTCCGCCTGCTACGTCCCATTACGAGTACATGTACTGCGTCTGAAATGAAAGAAGAACAACAGTGTAAAGACAAAGAAGGCATGAGAATAATGGACAATGACAGAATGGTAGATGCATGGAATGCAGCTTTCAGATACCACTCAACAGCTTCCCCTGAGTGCGACGAGCCTGAAATGCAAATATTAAAAGAGGTTAAGTGGGGTCTTTGTTGGAAAGTCACACTACACTGTGTGAATTGTGACTTCACTGCTCCTGAAAGCAAATTGTACAATGAGGTGAAGACAAATAAACCTGGCCCAAATGCAGCAAAAACTAATGTGGGTCTTGCTATCGGTCTCCAAGATACTCCCGTCGGCAATACAAGAGCGAGAGTGCTATTGGCAGGCATGGACATTCCACCACCGTGTCGGAGCAGTATGCAGAGAACATCATACAAGGTATCAACGGCTGTAACAGATCTAAATGAAAAAGATATGGCACAAAAAGTTGAGCTACTGAAAGACATTAACATGAAACGTGGAAATGAACGTGATGAAATTAACATAGCCATGGATGGGAGATACAACTCCACGACAATAACAAGTCGGAAGAAACCGGGCCAGAATGCATCACAAGCTATAGGACTTGCGTGTGAAACAATGACTGAGAGAAAATTCATTGTAAGTGCCTGCTTCCAGAATAAACTTTGTTGGACCGGAGCCTGGTTAAGAAACAAAGGTATTCATGTGACGTGTCCCGGTGGTCATCCTGACTGCACAGCAAACTTGCCGCCATTTGCTTCGCTGTCGGAATACGAGATGGGAAAAGATATCGGAACAGACTTGGCTCTACAAGGTATTCTCATAAAATACGTCACAACAGATGGAGATTCCAGATCATCTGCTGGAGTTGGTAGTGCTTTGAAACTTCTACATCCAATGTGGAAAGTGCAGCGGCTAGCCGATCCAACCCACTTAGGTCAGAGTCAGTTTCGTAAGTGTTACAAAGCTAACTTCAGTCCCGACATGTTTACTGGGTACACCCGTGAACAAAAGCGTGAAGCACAGAAGGTATTCAGCCAGGATATGAAAGCAAGGTGCAGTTTAATTCTTAAAGAACTGATGAAACTACACACTGGTAATATCGGTGTACTGAAACGAAACTTACCAAAGGTCCTGCAATCGACACTTTCGTGCTACGGTGGTGACTGTTCAAAGTGTTCGCGGTACTCGGTCGTCTGCAGTGGAGGAATAACGAACAACTGGTGGCACCGATCCATGTTCCTGGGTACACACAGAATCACAGAGCTGAATATGAATGAAAATGACAAAATGTTAGTACTGGAACTTCTGAAGATTAAACTAAGTATTTCAGCTGTAGAGCAAATGAAACTGTATACAGACACACAGAAATGTGAGGCTGCGAACCGTTCTCTCAGTGTTTCCTTACCTAAGAATGTGAACTATTCACGAACGATGACTGGGAGAGCTGCATCCACCATCCACAGGCTGAACAACGCCCCGGGAACATCCATGATAGAAAAGTGCAAGTACTGTGGCATCGAACTGTCAGCTCGGGTGAGGCGTTCACTGCGTCAGATGGACAAAGAGTCGGACTATCAAAAAAGATATCAAAACAATCCACAGGTGATTAAAAGGCACTTAGTCCAGCAAGGAAGTAAAATTAGAGATCACTTACGATATAAACATTTGCACAGAGATCAACAAGCTGACTACAAGAAAGGATTATTAGATATTGACAGTCAAAGAACAGACAACTCCTGTGACCACAGTTATTCAAAGTAATTTTTGTCACAAACCTTCAAGTGATACATATAATATAGGAACTATCAGTTTGCATGATAGCATTTCTGCTGTGGATATGAACCCTAGACATTGAAGACTGACTTTAAACAATAAAAAATAGTAATGTGAATAAATGTATGCTTTTGAATAAATGTATCATGTGATATTTATATGTGATATTTATATGTGATTTTATGACATAAAATATTTCTTTAAATTAAACTTTGTTATTGTTTTACATTCTTATATGTTATGCATTCTGAGATGCAAGAGGCAGGGGGAGGGTATTGTCCATGTCCCTGACAGACATCCCGGTTCACACATTGTATGCGCGAGCTGTTAATTGCATGTGGCTCAGCAGATAAGTGATCTTTAAACATACAAAGACGGTTATGGCACAGGTGACTGATGTCACTGCCATCTATGTCCATCTCCTTATTAAAGACCATGAAACTTAATCTGTGAGCATTTACTGTACGATACTGGCCTGTGATTGGTGATTTGAACTTAATAGCACCATATCCATTTGCTCTGGGAGGCCCATTCCACATTATACATTCACCATTTGGCCCAGGATCACATTTTGAAAAAATTACCCTCTGGTATTTTTGATAAAAAGCCTCCATTTTCACTTGTTCAATTAGCTCAATTACTCAAAGTGAGGCCCTCACAGGGTGCAGAGATACATTCTGATTGAAAAGAATGACCTATGACCTGATAGGGGTACAATGCATGCTGAATTATGTCATAATTTGTGAAATTACAAATTTTGAAAATATAAATATAATAAAATTTAATTTAATTTAAAGAAATAAAATATTCATCACCCAAACTGATAACTTTCAGATTTCCACCTATCTGCACAATTATCATGTACATTTTGAGTGCTGTAACTGGCATAATTACCTCACAATTTGGTATCAAAGTGTGTCACCCTGTGTCAAACATCATTGAAGAAATCCTCCATATTGACTTATTTGACCTTAACCTTCAAAGTGAGGCTCTCATAGGGTGTAGGGATACAGCCTGATTGAAAAGAATGACCTATGACCTGATAGGGGTACAATGCATGCTGAATTATGTCATAATTTGTGAAATTACAAATTTTGAAAATATAAATATAATAAAATTTAATTTAATTAAACAAAATAAAATATTCACCACCCAAACTGATTAGTTTCAGATTTCCACCTATCTGGACAATTAGCATGTACATTTTGAGTGCTGTAACTGACATTGTTACCTCACAATTAGGTATCAAAGTGTGTCACCCTGTGTCAAACATCCTACTATATCAGGCCTCAGACCACAATTAATTTCACTATGTATTCTCATGTAGCCCCAGTGGCTGTAGCACTTTTATTAATTTCACCAGGCCATTAGCATTTCACGGGAAACATTACCTGCCTGGGCCCATTGAACACTCCAAAGGACGACATCTGTTGTCCAGCTCTTTTCCGCGTTATATCAATGTAAACAAACACACGTGGGCTAAGGGACCGAATCACACCCATTTCTGTGCATTTTACACAAATTTTGCATGACTTCAATGTGCTCTGGGGGACATTATGCAGTATCCAGTGTAAACCAAGTGCACATATTCACTAACTGCATCCTCTCACCTGTCAAACCCAGTGTAACAATCCAGTATACTAAGCAGCTCCCCAGCCATTAATCACATCACAAGAAAACTATATTTTTTTCTCGCATTAACTTCCGTATTTTGGACAACCAAATGGGTGGATAACTCTAGTCTGAGGCCTATCAGACCAAAATTGTTTTCACCATGACACTCAAACTCACATATGGCATTTAAATACATATGTCAAGTTGCATACAGGCAATAAAAAGAATATTTGATACCAAATATGGCTATTGGAGCCTGTGAAATGGGGGACTGCCTGTGCCGCAAAAGGCGGCAATCTGCGTCAAATTATTCCCAATAGTGGACTAGTAATTATGGAATAACTTTAAAAGTTACAGACATTTTTCTGAACAACAAAAAGAAACTTGCTCCTTATTGTGTTCTCTGCAATTGAAATATAGCAGTTGGCAGGAATATGATTTTTTCAAAAAAAAAAAATCAATTTAATTTAAATTGATACATTTTCAAAAAAAAAATTCCCACAAAGTTCTCTTTTTAAACAAAATTTAATCTTTAAAACTGTAAAATTTTGGATACTGCACACAGTCAATATATGCCAATTACAAATTAGGACTGCTCGAGTGTCATTCTGGTGAGGGTAATTAGCAAGGTGTCTGCACACCGTAACAGGTCACACCTGAATGCAGAGGACAGGGCACCAGTCTGCAAAGATGCAGTACCGAATACACAGTGAAACAAAAAAAAGCTGTCAACTGCCACTGCACTGAAATGTTTTAATGCATCAGAACTGAAAGTGACATCACACATGAACATATATATAAGGGTGGACATGCATACCACAATAAGTATTTCACTGTTTTATACACTACGAGTCACATCCATGGAAGGCAATACAAGACGAAAGACACAGTTTCAAGAAGGGACATGCACCTTGGAATAAGGGTGCAACTCTGCTGCATGAACATGCAAGTCCAGAATCTCACACTGAGAAGTTGCGACCAGTAGTCCGGATGAATATAGACGAGTTTGCCTTGGTCACGAAGTCGAGTTCCACTTCAGCCACCATATCCACTCCAGATTGCGAAGGTGCGTCACAGCCAGTCCGCCTGCTACGTCCCATTACGAGTACATGTACTGCGTCTGAAATGAAAGAAGAACAACAGTGTAAAGACAAAGAAGGCATGAGAATAATGGACAATGACAGAATGGTAGATGCATGGAATGCAGCTTTCAGATACCACTCAACAGCTTCCCCTGAGTGCGACGAGCTGAAATGCAAATATAAAAGAGGTTAAGTGGGGGTCTTTGTTGGAAAGTCACACTACACTGTGTGAATTGGGACTTCACTGCTCCTGAAAGCAAATTGTACAATGAGGTGAAGACAAATAAACCTGGCCCAAATGCAGCAAAAAACTAATGTGGGTCTGGCTATCGGTCTCCAAGATACTCCCGTCGGCAATACAAGAGCGAGAGTGCTATTGGCAGGCATGGACATTCCACCACCGTGTCGGAGCAGTATGCAGAGAACATCATACAAGGTATCAACGGCTGTAACAGAGTCTAAATGAAAAAAAAGATATGGCACAAAAAGTGAGCTACTGAAAGACATTAACATGAAACGTGGAAATGAACGTGATGAAATTAACATAGCCATGGATGGGAGATACAACTCCACGACAATAACAAGTCGGAAGAAACCGGGCCAGAATGCATCACAAGCTATAGGACTTGCGTGTGAAACAATGACTGAGAGAAAATTCATTGTAAGTGCTGCTTCCAGAATAAAACTTTGTTGGACCGGAGCCTGGTTAAGAAACAAAGGTATTCATGTGACGTGCCCGGTGGTATCCTGCACTGCACAGCAAACTTGCCGCCATTTGCTTCGCTGTCGAATACGAGATGGGAAAAGATATCGGAACAGACTTGGCTCTACAGGTATTCTCATAAAATACGTCCAAACAGATGGAGATTCCAGATCATCTGCTGGAGTTGGTAGTGCTTTGAAACTTTCTACATCCAATGTGGGAAAGTGCAGCGGCTAGCCGATCCAACCCACGTAGGTCAGAGTCAGTTTCGTAAGTGTTACAAAGCTACTTCAGTCCCGACTGTTTACTGGGTACACCCGTGAACAAAAGCGTGAAGCAAGAAGGTATTCAGCCAGATATGAAAGCAAGGTGCAGTTTATTCTTAAAGAACTGATGAACACAACACTGGTAATATCGGTGTACTGAAACGAAACTTACCAAAGGTCCTGCAATCGACACTTTCGTGCTACGGTGGTGACTGTTCAAAGTGTTCGCGGTACTCGGTCGTCTGGCAGTGGAGGAATAACGAACAAACTGGTGGCACCGATCCATGTTTGGGTACACAGAATACAGAGCTGAATTAATGAAAATGAAAATTTGA
>NC_054705.1:622663-643384 GCF_016097555.1 Gigantopelta aegis
TTAATCTATCAAAAAAATTAAACATTATATATATATACATTAATTTATGAGATTTTTTAATACATACAGTATAACCTCGATTTAACGCCAACCAATGTTCCAAAATAATTTTGGCGTTATATCGAGTTGGCGGTATACTACCAAACTTTTTTTTTTTATAATACGCGAAGTCGGAAATGTTTAGTTCAACACCAAAGGATCTGGCTTTATCTCTCAGAATTTCATCTGTAATTGGGACATTGCTGAACCATAAGAATAATGCTTCTTCCAAATGTGGCGTTTTGCCAATTTCATTTTTTTTCGGGCCGGTTCGACATTTTCATCTTCCCACTTTTCCTTTTGAAGTAGAATATCGCCAACTGTCCTTCGTTTTACAGGATAGGCCCACAACGCTGAAAAGTGATTGGCTATATCTTGTTGACTTTTAGTTGAATTTATCTTCGAGTACTGAACAATTTCTTTTTTTTAACCGCGTCTGATACGATACGTTTTCACTTTAAATTCATTCTGCTGTAAAATGCGTTACCGGTGTCGTCGCATTTATGACAAAGCTAAATAGCAACTTAACATGAGGCCATGGTCGAAATATGCTTGAGCATAATAACACTTACCTAAAGTTTGTTTATTAATTAAACTTGAGTCGTTGCTGCCAGCACTTCAAAGACCCGACAGAACAATCCGCGATTGAAATAATGAATCTAATGCACCCCTCTGTTACGTGATCACTATAGTGGCTGTTCTTTCTATACCGAGTGTTGATTGGACACAAACACCGCGCCTGCCTAAACAATTCTAGCACTTACATCCGTTAATTGCTACACAATAAACAAAAACAGATTCAGTGTGTACTGCCAGTGTACAACGGTGTTAGGATTTCCCCAATCAACAGATCGCTAGTAATTATGTCACTATAATCAACTTTGTGACCAGACCAATGACGGCAAAATCGAGGGAATTATAATGGCTAAATGGAGTTCGGTTCAAAAACGTCGTTGGCGGATGGCGGATACCGAGGGTGGCGTTATATCGAGGGAAATAAACATGAATGAAAACGGTACTTTAAAGAAAGTTGGCGGTATGCGAGGTTGGCGTTAAATCGGGGGGCAATAAATCGAGGGTACACTGTACATGTAAGTTTACCCTCCGCACCCTCTGGCAGAAACCCAGGGTAGGTATTAAAATAATTATTTGGTGTAGAGTATTTTTAATATGACCTGCAGAAAGCATTGAAAAGTACAATTTTATTATGCTTTAATAATCGACATTAGCTTTAAAACTAATTAACAATAATTCCTTCTGGCCAGAGTACATATGTTGTTCCTGCCAAAGTGTTATAATTTTAATTGTAATGACAATATACTGAACTGACAATAAACATTGTTAACTAACGTAATAATTGACGTTTTGAAGGTGTTTTGTTATAAGGTTAACAAACCAACTAGATCAAGAGACGTTAGTATGGAGTCGTTATGTTCTGTCGGTGAAAATTGGGTAATTATAGGTAAATAAATGTGAAGTTTAAATATTCGTATGTGAACAAATTGCAATAACTTTATTTAATGTATATCTTAAGTACATACTTGTTTTAATTTTCACATTGTAAATGTACCATAACCTGCTGTATTTAGTTGGTGTAAAGCCCGTTTGACGACAATAATGCGTCCATGTTTTAAAACAACTTTCATTTTTTTGGAAATCGAAACCATGATGTTGGCCGTTTCTTGTGATGCATTGCTGTTACTGTTGCAGTTGAACACTGTGCAATCAACCATCATATAATTACGTCGACAGTATACAACAACACTAATTATCTTGTAAATTAAATTTCCGATAAACCTGGAGACAAAAAAAGAAAGAAAAGAAGTCGACTAAAAGGCACAACACGTGTACCGGTATTGCTTGGTAACTCTCGCCGATGACGTATTGCCTCGCTTTCGTTCAGATCTATGCATAATCCCGCCCACTTCTGTTTTTACCCCAAACCTAAGACGCGCAGCTGACCGGTGCCTCGCAGCGAGCCGGGCGTTAGAGTAATGCGGTCTTTGACGCTAACTTAATCCATTATACACTACATGTCTTTTGGTGTCCGGTCTCCTTTAAACTAAGCATCATCTGTCCCTCTTATTACTGGGTATACAGAATCCATCCTTTGATCCCCATGCACTTTCCAGGGGTGGGATGTAGCTCGGTGCTAAACCGCTTGCTGATCCCTGTTGGTGGGCTCGTTCCAGCCGGTGTACCATGACTGGTATATAAAAGGCCATGGTATGTGCTATCTTGCCTGTCAGTGTTTCTGCCAGAAAGAAATGTTTGGGTATGGTGCTATAGAATTGAATGTAACCACAGTCTGGTGAGCCTCCCCCACAAAGAAAATGGGTTACATTTAGAGTTAGGGTTAAGTAATTAATTTTGTCAAAATGTTAACTTATAAAAATAATAATTTGGATATGGCACCATACCTATTTTACCCTCTGGCAGAAACCCTGCCTGTGGAATTAACATATGTATAAACAATCCTTGCTAAAAAATGTAGCGGTTTTCCCCAGCACGTGTGTAAGAATTTTAATGAGGGTGGGATTATAGACAGTGGCGAGCAAAGTTTATACGGGGTCGAGTCAAGCAGGGAGGGGTTTAGACCCCCAATACCATCCGTCCCCTGCACATATGTCTGTTTCCGCTCTAAGAGTATATGTTAAAATTACAATAGCCGATTTATCAATGTGCTCTAGTAGTATTGTTATACAAAACAAACTTTTAACTTTCCCAACAACATATGAAACAATATTTTATTTGAATTTGTTGGTTTTGACACTTGTCCATTTAATTGTTTTATGGTTAAATTATGATATGAAATGCCTACAATCTGATTAAAATTAGCTCTACTGGTCTACCAGTAGATATGACAGCATTGCATGGACTCCCATGTCCAGGTGACAATAATAATTTAAATATTGACCAGTTACATTTTGCCTTTTATAATGTTATTTGGGAGCATACAAATTAAAAAAATATCGTGCAAGACTATTTATGCGGCCAGCATACCGCGAACAATACCAAGAAGTACGTGCCGGGTTAATTTAGGCGACTGCTCAACTGCAATATATATATATATATAACTCCAGGTGTTTAATTAATTTTTTAAAGAACTAAATGAATCTTCAATTTTAAATTACAAATTATTTATTTTATAAAATAATTTAAACATGTTTTAATACATTGGCGAGATCGGCTGGTGAGTTATAAGTTTGTTTTTGTTTTTTGTTTTAACGACAATAAATCCTTGTCCAGATATTATCTTGCATATACAGATGCATACAGGACCATCAAACCACACGTATACAAGGGTAGCATTAAGTATTTTTTCCCAGGAGTCCATTTTTTTCCAGTGGACTCATTTGCTCCTGAATTGGCTGATTTCCATGAGTCCATTCTCAAAATCCAGGAGTCCATATTTGTTTTTGGAAATAACAGCTTAAGAACGTATTTTAATAAAAACATAAAGTTAGCAGCTTAACTTCAAGCATTTTCAATATTGAGAGAAAAAAGACACTTCGTTGTTTATGTTCAGGTTGATAATGACGTAATATCTTGTATATGTCGATCGAAATTGTGTGACGATACGATATGTTTATCTTTGAAAATAACAAAAAGTTTGTAAAGTAGGTCACGAGGACTAGAATGTTATTCAGTTTCAAATTCCCCCCCCCCCCCCCCCACCACTAACTACGGGGTAAGAATTCCTACCCCAGGAATAAGAATACATAGAAGCAAGGAAATACGTAACCCCTGTGTCAGAATTTCAGAGAAAATTGGGATGTGAAGAAAAATAATTCATGTGCTCCCCCTTCCCCCCCCCCCCAGTGTTTTGCACCTTATAGACCTTATAGACTTTAGTTATTTGTTATCGAAATAAACAATTAGTAATGCATATCTAATTTAGACTGTTGTTTGTAAGGGAAAATCTTTCTGCTTGTAGGAATATTCAAACAAGTTAATAAACTGTATAGCTACACTCAGTTCTGTTTCAACAGAAGTTATGATAGATAGATAACTAGTTTAACGTGCCCATATACCACTAGGGTTTCGAACACGCCCATCCAGAGTCCAACCTCCGATAAGATCGGTGGCCTGGCTCGGGATGGGGGGGGGGGGGGGGGGATAGAGTTGAAAATGGGCAGAATTTGGAAAATAAAAATTAGTAAAAAAGTTAATAGAATTTAAAAAAAATAAAAAATAATTACAACCCAAAAATAAAAAGAATTGACTGCTCGGCTGAATATTTATATAATTTGGAGCATTTTAGAAGGACCGTCCAAAAATAAATAAGAGAAAGAAGAGAGGATCGGACTATTTAATAATATTAAAAAAAAGAAAGTAATTTCGACATAAAATTTTGAACGGAGGTCTAAAAGTTTAAAGTCCAATCTATATAGTCCAGGCTGGGGGGGGGGGGGGGGGAGATTTAAGGTGGGAGGAATTTGGAATACGAATTTAGTTGTTAGGTCAAAGACCTAAAGCCAAAATGAGCTAATTTCATACTACTCATGTTTGGACAAAAAATTAAGTCCAAATAATAAAATTAGAGTGCTCGACCGAAAGGGTTTTACGGCGATTTGAGCATTTTAGACGGGCTGCCAAAATAAAGTGCGTCGGACTGTTTACAAATAAATAAATTAATTAATTAAATTAAATTAAAAAATAAAATGGAATAAAATTTTGAATGCCGGCCAAACATTTTTAAGTCTGACTAAGCCCTTGGAACGGTTGGCAACTACGGGGACGAGATGAAGTGCTTCGCGTCGAACTGCGGCACCAGTTTCCTCCACCGGTGGGCTAGCAAGGTCTTGGCTAGCTGGACGTAATGGGCGCCGGCGATGATCTTCAGGACTCTATGGACGGTGTTGTTGTCCATTTCTCTGAAGAGAACTCCTTGTCTGTAGAGTCCATCCCGGCGCGATGTCACCACAAGTCCAAACGTCCCGTCCCCTAGCTCCATGTCGTGGATCCTGACCTCAGTGCTGTCTTGGAAGCGCTTGAAGGATCCTTTGATGACGCCTCCCGGCAGTGAGGCCGTGTGTGGTGTGTCCCCGACTAAGTACTTCGAGTACTGGCCCTTTATCTTCGACACTGCGAGACTCCAGGCGGAGAAGTCCCTGCCTCGGGTGGAGGCGGAAGGCCGGGCTTTGGCTGGCTGGTCACTCGGAGTAGTGACGGCCTTCCGTTTCACAACACCAACATCTGGCTTGGTCGCTGCGGAGTCCCCCCGGGGGTGGGGGTCTCGACGCAGACACAAGCGGAGGGGTTGGAACGGAAGACGCCGGCCGTGGAGTCTCGCACATGGCGGTGTCCAACACTGGCGTTGACTCGTCGAGCTGGTCAGTCTGCGTTGAAACAGCTGGCTTGTCGGGTCGTGGGGGTGGGGGCGGCGATGCAGACGGGACCGCCACTGGCGGTTGAGCTGCCAGCTTTGTTCCCCCCTGTGCCGACCCTGGCGCACGTTTCCTCCTTCTTGTCCCTCTTCCCTTCCTCTTCTGAGTGACCGCGTCGCCATACACCAAAGTCACAGTTGCCCGTGATCCGGTGTAAGCGACGCGGTACTCGTAACTAACAAGCAGTCCCCCCAGGTGGGGGGGCAAGTCGAGAGCACATGAACATACGTCCAGCTTCATCGCGTGTTGTCAGAGAAGTTTGAGAAGGTATGAGGATTTCCAATTGCCTAATATTAGTATGACCAATCTACGTCATAATGATGTCATTTTGTAGACTTTAATTTCGATAGTCATGTTAATGGTTTAAATAAATAATTAAACAAATACACACAATACCTAAACTATATCAATGTTCAGACGCATAGTGATATATTGATGTAGTTTGCTGACATAGTGGAAGCAACTATCAACAGTGGCGTAGGAAGGTGCCAAAAAATGTACACTTTTATATGCACACACTTTACACTATTATAAAGCAAAATATCTAAAAAGTGGGGGGCACATACCGGCCTCGGTGGCGTAGTGGTTAAGCCATCAGACTACAGGCTGGTAGGTACATGGTTCGCAGCCCGGTACCGGCTCCAACCCAGAGCGAGTTCTTAAGGGATCAATGGGTAGGTGTAAGGCCACTACACCCTCTTCTTTCTCACTAACAACTAACCCACTGTCCTGGACAGACAGCCCAGATGGCTGAGGTGTGTGCCCAGGACAGCATGCTTGAACCTTAATTGGATATAAGCACGAAAATAAGTTAAAGGGGAGGCACATGCCCCCTTGCCCCCCCCCCCCCCCCCCCCCCCCCCCCCCCCCCCCCCCCCCCCCCCCCCCCCCCCCCCCCCACTTCCTACGCCACAGATTAAGTTATTGTAACATTTCATCTTTCCACTATAGTAAGGTAGCCTACACGCCGACTGTTAACACCGCTCCAGTGCTAGTTATGTAGCCCGTGTTCTGCTTACGGAAACTCCATTGATTGTGACGTACATTGACCACACGAGGGTTTCTGATAGCGTTTCGGCCTGAGAAAATATACCGTAATCAACCGAAGGGTCCTGTATACCTTTCAAAATATAGACTCATCTTGCCATTCCCACAATTCCACCAGACAATCAGGAGAAGAAAGTGATTTTCACTAAAAAAAATTACAATAGGTTTGTAGTGGGAATCATGACGGGATTATGAGTGATGGCTTGTTTGACTTGGCTAACTGATTCCATGCGTCCAGATCAGTTAGGACGTGGTGATGTTGAAATAATGTAATAAACATGCGTCTGGAATGCGTCTTTAAAAATAAACTGGGACAGTTTTATTGTCAGTTGTGGTGATGAGCAGGTGTCCAAGTCTGCTTTCAATACGTTCAGGGACACATGGGCGCATCTTAACGCGATCTCTGGTATATAGGAACAACTTATAGGATGGTGGTTTTCCAAAACAAACTCTTCATCCATCCCGTTTCAAAAATTAAACATAATTAGAAATTGAATGATACCTGTAACATATTCATTACTATAGATGTGGTTTTCCATCATACTCCTGATGGGTGTATCATGTACCTCACTGGTACTCTTGTTTTTATAGAGATGAACAGTTAGTTGCATGTATAATTTTTACATTTTAAACATAAGTAATACTTTTGGTGGGATAAAAGCTGCCTATCGCACACTTTTCATAAATTCCCCTATAATCTAATAGTCTTATTCAACTTACTGTGCTAGCACAACAAATATGCTATTCAACCTGAGTCATACCTACACACTGCAGAATTCTCTCGGTCTTGTTCTCAAGACCGTCAGTGTGAGATCTGCGCCACGTGGTCTCCTGACCAGTGGGTTCGGTTCGGTTCGGTTCGCAGACTCAGGTTTTTTTTTTTTTTTCGGGTACCAGCAAAATCTTGTCGTCTGCTTCGGCAGTAGTCGGCAAGTCGGACTTAGTGGGTAGGTCCCATAAGTCTGTAGACACTTCAAAAAGTGTCCGGAAAGGGGGGAAACACAAGGGTGTTTCTTTGTCGGTCTGTGTTACGAGTA
This sequence comes from Gigantopelta aegis, assembly GCF_016097555.1. Classification (NCBI taxonomy): domain Eukaryota; kingdom Metazoa; phylum Mollusca; class Gastropoda; order Neomphalida; family Peltospiridae; genus Gigantopelta; species Gigantopelta aegis. The sequence continues at coordinate 630,177 of NC_054705.1, forward strand.
CAGTTACAGATACTTCGGGAGCGCCCCCCCCCCCACCCGGGCTCCTATTGTGACCGTGGTACGTGAGCCGTCTTCGTTAGTGATGGCGCCTTCTTCTGTTTGTGTGGCTTCGTCGCGGGCATCGCCATCGTCGTTACGGTTACCTTTACAAACAGAAGGGGGGCAGGGTGGAGTCGTCGCGGCACCGGTTTTGACGACTTCATCGGTTACCGAGCACATGCACTCCGTTGTGCATAGGTCCACTGCTTCGTCCGCAGAGCAGGTGGCCCTGACTTTGCCTTCGATTGCTGACAGTCGCTTCGGCACCTCAGCATTCTCAAGGCCCGAGGAGAGTTCTGCCAGTTTGCTTCGAACTGAGCCAGTTGTTCCGATGCCGGGATCCGTCTCTGATGGCATCCCGACCGATGTTTACCGTTGGGTGGAGGACTCATCCCGTTTGGGTCCTCCCAAGGGTCCGGTAACTTCGGTAGCAACGGACATCTCCTCACAGTTTGCACCGTCTTTGGTCCCTACCTCTTCGACTTTACTCGATAGAGGACGAGGTTCGTGCAGATACCCCTCGGCTGGGGGTACTCTGTGGCCGCAAACTCCGACCGTTCCGCACTTGGTGCAGGAACGACCGTTAGGTTTTCAGGAAACGTTTCGGAGTTTTGTGGATTTTTTGAACGCTTCGCCTCAGTTGGGATCATTGCTTTTGCAGACAGGACCGTCGGGTGCGGCTCCCATTGTGACATTGATGTGTTGATCACTGGCAGTGATCGTATCCTGGGGGTGGGTGTTGATGAGTACCCAACGGCACTGCCTACGGGGAAAATCTTAACAGGAGCGCGCATTTTTCATGCCGACTCCTATGAGACGTTGGGGGAGAATTTTCTCGAACATCCGGCGGTCGTTCCCGCTAGTGTCCGAGCCGCTTGTTCCCCATCGCCGCATGTGTCATTGCCAATCGCGGATCTGGAATCGTTCGAACGGCTGGCTAAGTCGATGTTCCAGGTTAATAACCATTTAGGTACATTCCTATTTGGCTTGGATAAGGCTGTCGAGAGCCTTCCCGCGATGGCGAAAGGCTGTTTGGAGGCTGCGTCAAAAGCCTCTAAGCATATCGCTCAGTTATCTGGCTGATTGTTTGCGAACAGTCTTTTGTTACGGCGTGACCATTACCTGGCGGGTTTGAGTGCGTCAAACGTTGCGAAGACGTTTTTTTGTACACGTTCGGTACGGGAAAATTTAATTTTTGGTCCCGATTTTAATATTGTCCTAGACAAGGATTTGTCGCGACCAGTCCCGAACACTCGACCCTCAACTTCTGGGAAACGTCGGTCCACGTTTTCGGGGTTCAAGCCTCCTCCTGTGAAAAAGGCTGCTTTTTTACAGTCGGCTCAGATCCCTAGGGTTCCTGACACTAGGAGGCAACCAGGTAACAACCTGTCTTCCGCTAAGCGAGGACGCAAACGTCGTACTGCATTCCGTTCTCAGTCCACCAAAGGCGCTGCCCCTACGGGTGGTAAGCAGTTGGGGTGAGGGTACGTGAACGATTGGCAGTTGCTTTCGGAGGTACCGTTAGCAGCCATACACATGGGGGGCAGGCTCCGCCATTTCCTTCGAAATTGGTGCAAGCTGCCGGGTCTCGACCCCTGGGTTCTGTCGGTCGTTTGACACGATTACAAAATACCCTTTTCTTCGAGCCCCCCTCTTACTTCCACTCAGAGAATGCTGCCGTTACCGTCCGCGGATCGGCGCGTTTTAGTGGAGAGTATGATTGCCGCGTTTCTCGACAAAGGGGCCATCCAGAGAGTCAGTCTGGACATTCTGGGATTTTATTCTCATCTTTTCTTCGCCCAGAAGCAAAATGGGGAATGGAGACCAATCCTAAATTTGAAGCCACTGAACGTCTACGTCGATGTTCCTTCCATGAAAATGGAAACGGTTCATTCGGTCCGGAACCTGCTTCAAATTGGGGAGTGGGCTGCGTCGATCGATCTGAAATACACATACCTCCATGTCCCGGTGCACAAGGCGTTTTGGAAGTTTCTGCGCTTCCTGTTCGACGGGAAAGCGTACGAGTTTCGTGTGCTCCCGTTCGGTTTGGCGACGAGTCCCCATGCTTTTACACGTGTGGTAAAAGCGGTGGTAGGTCATGTTCATTCGTTAGGGGTTCGAATGCATACCTATCTGGACGATTGGTTGATCCCAGCAACAGGAGTGTCAGACCAATGTCGGGTTGGTTTTGGACACGATCCTCCAATTGGGTTTTATTCCCATTTGGGTGAAATTAGAGTTAACGCTGGCTCAGATTTTCACATATCTCGGAGTGGTCTTCGATCTTGTGGTAGCGTCGGTTCGTCCCACCGATGCGCGTATCCACAATTTTCAAACGTCGGCGCAACGTTTGATGGGGGAGCAAAGTACTACGGTACGATCTCTCCATGTGGTGTTGGGCCACCTCGAATCTCTGGCCTCATTGATCGTGCGGTTCAGACGATTCAAACGACCACTCCAGTGGCATTTGTCCCCACGGTGGGACGGTCACAATTGGAACATGATAGTGCCTCTGGGCCCATGGTTCACTCATCCGATACAGGAGTGCCTGTCGGACAAGTGCATGGCCCTATCGGTTCCGTTGCACCCCCCTGCTCCGGATCTGATCCTTTTCACGGATGCGTCGCTTCATGGGTACGGGCGCATCTGTTGGATCAACACATTTCAGGGGTATGGAATCTCTCCGAGAGGAAGCTTCATATCAACTGTTTGGAGATGGAGGCAGTGCATTGTGCCTGTCTTCATTTCCAGTGTGTTCTTCGACACCGTCGAATTCTGTTGAGATGCGACAATACGTTGGTAGTGGCATATCTCAATCGTTGGGGTGGAACCAAATCGGAGACTTTGGGTCACAAAGCTCTTGCGATTTTGGAATTCTGTGACCAACTATATAGGGACGACTCTGTGGGCGAAACACATTACTTCATCGGTGAATGTGTTAGCCGATGCCCTCAGTCGACATACCCCTGTTCAGATGGAGTGGATGTTGAACAAAGGGGTGGTCGCAGCGGTTCTTCGGGTGTGGGGCAGTCCACAGGTGGACATGTTTGCCACACGGTTGAACAACCAATTGCCGGTGTTTGTGTCCCCGGTACCGGACACATTGGAGTAAGGCGCATTGAGTATGGATTAGATGGGACTGGATTTTTATGCCTTCCCTCCTCCTGTCTTACTCGGCAAGGTGTTGACCAAAGTGGTCCAGGAACCTTGTCACGTGATGTTGATAGCTCCTCTGTGGGTGGCGCAGCCCTGGTTTCCACAGCTCCTGTCACTGTTAGTGGCAGTCCCGTTCCGGTTACCAGTGTTGTCCGATCTACTCAGCCAGCGACTGAGTCAGACGGTGTGGCATCCGAAGCTGGAGGTCTTCCGGCTTCATGCGTGGAGGTTATCAGGGCTTCCTTGCGACGCAGAGGTTTTTCGACAAGAATTGCGCATCTCGTCTCTTCAGCAAAGCGCAAATCTACCGAGTTGGTTTATCAGTGTCACTGGCGTATGTGGGTTCGTTGGGCAAACGCATGGGATTTCGATCCCTTATCGCCTACTGTCAACGATTTAGCGGAGTACTTTCTGGCGTTGGTCCAAGAAAGGAAACTTAAAGTCACGACAGTGAAAAGTCACAGAGCTGCGATTTTCACTACTCTTAAACAGTGTGGATGTCGTGACTTTTCTACGAACTTGGTGTTACATGATTTACTTGAATCATTGCAATCCACGGTTGAACGACCTTCCATTATTCCGAAATGGAATGTCTTTCTTGTGTTACATGCTCTTAAGGGTGCGCCTTATGAGCCATTGAGGTTTGCTAGTCTTCGTGCCTTGACGTGGAAGACTCTGTTTCTGGTTTCACTGGCGGCTTGTCGTCGGATCAGTGAGATACATGCTTTTTTGCATGACTTGGTTGATTACAATTCGGACGGGTCTGTCACTTTACGTACCGACCCTATCTTTGTTGCTAAAAACCAGTCTCCAGGGGAAGAGTTTCCACCTACTGTCATTCACAGTTTATCTCGTACACTGTCATCTAATAACTCGGATAGACTTCTTTGCCCGGTGAGAGCATTGAAGTATTATTTGGAGCGTACTGTAACGATTACGCTTTGTCAGCACGTACCCACTTATAGACCGGTGCTAGAATCGAATTAAATACAGTTCTAAAAATGCCTTGCTGGGTTCGGCTACCCCTTTGGGTCGTAGACTTCAAAAATCACATTTCAATATGTAAACTCATGATTAACCTTTCTCACTAACTAATACAATAATCACATAAGTCGTCCTTTTTCACAGTGTTTATTTAAGGGTTTGAATAGATCATAAAAACAATTACAGTTAACCAGCAAAATAATTAAGATTTTTAATAGATTTCATGATTGACATTGAGAGATACAGGTTACATAATAGTTATTCAAATTTCGCACAACACAACCACCATTCAATTCCCCGCCAATGAAACATTAAGAATCCCAATATGGATTACTATTTGTTTATTCTAAGAGAATGAAAATCCATCGAAAAAATCTAAAACGTACCTAAAGGCTAAACATTCATTTCCACTCGTGAAACCACAAGATTCCCAAATGTGGAATACTTGGTAATTTACGAGACAGAAATAATATTTCCTTCACTCAATTCCTCTCTCCAAAATTCCAATAATCTTCTTTCAAAAATATTTTAGTAACCTCTCAAGTGTCAATACAAAATAAGCCTAACAATAATTTTAAGGTTTACGGTAATGCAATGCGAGACGGTGACAACAAAAATACACTACCATTTGGTTAATGAATTACATAATAAATAAATAGCTTATCATTGTCGGTTCTCACATAATAAATCTAAAAACACAATTTGGAATAACCGAGTGAGAGAGAGCCATTCAAAATCTACACATAAAAAAACCACAATCAACAAACACACATGTTGTACCTGTGGTTGGAAAATCAGAAGTGAGTAAACGGATGGACAAATCTAGCATTAATACATGGAATGGCTCTCATTGGTCCAAATTAATGACATGATATTAATCGGACATGACGATTGGTTAACCTATCATAACAATTCTTCGTAGAAATAACGAAGATTAACGACAAACTTAATTATAGCCGAATATTGCCGAAAATTATACATCGCTACAACAAAAATTACGTAAATAAAATAAACATTTCTAACTTAATTATCTTCTCAAATGGTATCCCAAAATACAATATAACATTATTATTGTTTAACCCCTCCCCAAATATTACACAACGTGATATTAACTATAAAATCCAAGCCTAAACATTACAATATTATATGGTCTCATGCCACTGTTTGGAAAATCAATGGATCTGAATGATCGTTCCTGTAACTTTACCCATCAATAATCTGATTCATAGAAGGCTGATTAAAGTGCTAATAGGGTGCTAGAAGATGTTAGTATAAGAAGTTCAGAAACCAAGAATAAAATTAAGAAACCAAACATAAGTAGAAAAAGGACAGACAACAAATCAGATTATTCAGGAAAGTATTGGAAATATACAGTTACATTTGTTACAGTCCAGCGGCAGGGTAAAAAGAGATTGTTTATTTCTTATACCATTAGGCCGGGTGATGTCACAAAAAATGCTTTGTCTCGATGGATAGCATCTACCATCAAGCTAGCATATGAGATGGCGGGTGATCATGTGTTACAGAATTTCTCTGTTAAACCACATGAAATCCGAGCCATTTCTGCTTCCCTGAATTTTCATGACTCTTTAGATATTATAAAGGTCATGAATGCAGGGGTTTGGAAAGGACGGCACACTTTTGACCGTTTCTATTTCCGGGATATGGCGGTTGGTTCTGACGGTACGCGTAGGATCCAGACAGTCATTGCGGCTCAACACATCGTGTCTGTGCGCAGGGCAACGGAAAGGGGTCAACCTCTTTTCCGTCCGACTGCCATCGATTCATGCTTCGGACATGTTTAACACTCCACTCTTTTCTGAGGGATGGGGTTTTTTGTAGTGTTGTCTACCGTTTCCTCTCCCTGGGGAGATGTTTTTCCTCCCTTTCATGGGGATGAGTTTTTCTTTTGGGAAGCCCCTTTTTATTCCCAAAAGTTTTTTGACTCCTTGTTACCGTATGTCGTGGTTCGTCCTATCTCCATATCATTACTTCAAAGGAGCTTTTTGGGTACGGGTAAGTCCTCTATTTTCTTACCTCCTCCCATTAATGTTGAATTCACATGCTCTAACGGTGTCATTGCACGTCCGTTATAGCATATTTGTTGTGCTAGCACAGTAAGTTGAATAAGACTATTAGAAAAATTGTTTCTAATTTTCATTATTATTCATACTTACCTAGTGCTAGCACAACAAACTATACCTTCCACCCACCCCTATGAGGCTTTCCCTCGGTGGGTTTGGGTGGACTTTGAACCGAGAATGAAGTTACAGGTAGCCCGTGCAAGGATAGCATTACCCATATCCGGAAAGGGAGAGAATTCTGCAGTGTGTAGGTATGACTCAGGTTGAATAGCATATTTGTTGTGCTAGCACTAGGTAAGTATGAATAATAATGAAAATTAGAAACAAATTTTCTAATTCAGTTATAGACATTCTGTTTATAAGATTAGTATTTAATGGTTTCTGTTTAAAATAAATCATTTTAAATAGAAGAATATTGCTAAAATATTACCAAAAATCATCAGAAAACTTAAAATCCTTGGCCTTATTAATGAAACAATAGTTACTCTTAACAATTTCCTTTTTAAAAAACACCTCAGTTTATCCTTATAAACGTATCAACTAAAAGCTTATGATTATATATAAACCGTAACAGTTGTAGGTCATATTGCTTTTTAAAAACATAGTTTTTTTTATAGAATGCTGCATAGTTAATTTTTGGGTCCCAGTGAGACTCTTTATGCAACCTTTCTCGTGAAACTGCCCCAATATATATGTGGTCCTTAACCATATGTCTGATGGCATAAAACCGTAAATAAAATGTGTTGAGTGCGTCGTTAAATAAACAGTTCCTTCCTTGTCTTCACAATTCTGAAGTATTGTCATTAAAAATAAAGCTCAAACAAATACATAAAGAATTTAACTCTACCAACCTCTAGTAAAAACATTAATTTTACGTAAGTAAAATTCTTACCTATATTATGCCGACTGCCATTTTGCTTTTTTCTGGAATACTCTCTAAGAGAGGTGAGGGATGTGACGGAATCATAACATGTTTATGGTATAAAGCAATCATGACTTCATATTAATTATTACCGGCGTCGTGGTTAGGCCATCGGTCAACTCTTAACAATAGGTACTGGTTTCGGATCCCAGTTGAGGCATGGGATTTTTAATCCAGATACCGACTCCAAACCCTGAGTGAGTGCTCTGCAAGGCTCAATGGGTAGGTGTAAACCACTTGCACCGACCAGTGATCCATAACTGGTTCAACAAAGGCCATGGTTTGTGCTATCCTGCCTGTGGGAAGTGCAAATAAAAGATCCCTTGCTGCTAATCGGAAAGAGTAGCCCATGAAGTGGCGACAGCAGGTTTCCTCTCAAAATCTGTGTGGTCCTTAACCATATGTCTGACGCCATATAACCATAAATAAAATGTGTTGAGTGCGTTGTTAAATAAAACATTTCTTTCTTTCTTTCTTTCTTTCATATTAATTACTTCAAAAGACTTCCAACCTTCTTGAAGAGTATTCCTTAAACAAACAATTACCTGCTTTTTGTCCTAGGAGGTCTCCAGGAAGTTGATATACATGGAGGTGACATACATATTCTACCTCATTACCCATATGCATGGGCAGAGAGAAGTGGGAACAAAAAAATTATCTTTCCCTAGGGAAAGAAACCCCCATTTCTTCCCCTAGAAACGTTTTGACATCATAATCAGTGCTTCCAAAGTGTTTGTTATAGCTGATCATGTTAGTGCGTGCAGCAGTTAATTAAGTGTGTGGATAGTTTCCATGGTGGCAGTCATATCAACAACTAACTAACTTACGTTACAGCTATGACGCGGCGCTCTCTCTTGTTCTCCACTTGCAAACTTGGTTTCAATAATAGTATCGTTTGAAAATCTTCCACAAAGTGATAAAGATTGATACTGTTTATCTTGCACTCTTTACAAGATAAACAGTATTGCCGCGTAACTCATTGAGTATTCTCTAAATGTGGAATCTGTGTCACTTAACAGTAAATCCTTGTCCGGATCATATTTTGCATACAGCAGTGATTAATGCTTTTTTCCACAATTTCTGTCTGGATGAAATGTGAAGAAATTCCACTGGCACTAAAAGGTAGAGTAATTTATTGAAGTAAGTTGTTAACAATGTGGCTCGGACTTCAAGTCGTGTTAGTTTATTTGTTACAATTACTGATATTGGGTTCACTTGAATTGTCAAAATATTTAATTTTTAAAATAGAAAAAGAAAGAAAGAAAGAAATGTTTGATTTAACGACGTACTCGTCACATTTTATTTACGGTTATATGGCGTCAGACATATGGTTAAGGATCACACAGATATTGAAAGACAAAACCCACTGTCGCCACTTCATGGACTACTCTTTTCGATTAGCAGCAAATGATCTTTTATATGCACCATCCCTCGGCCTTTGATATACCAGTCATGGTGCACTGGCTGGAACGAGAAATAGCCCATTGGGCCCACCAACAGGGATTGATCCCATACTGACCACGCATTGAGCCCTTTTAAAATGGATGATGACTTAACATTCAGTGTGTGTCACATGATCTCATACATGCCAAATAAACAAGGCCATTTGTTTTTTCCTAGTTGTATGTTTGATTGCAGAATATGTGACACATTTTTCTGCTCCTACTGTAGTAAAAGGTAGTCATCATCCATGCAGAACAATTGTAAATTAAATTTGAATGTTTAATTTATTTTAATCAAGAATAAGTTCACTAGAAAATTCAGTTTAATTAAAATTAGCTCCACTATTACATGTGGATCTAACAGCAGACCGTTGGAGTTCATAATGTGTCCAGTTGACCTTTCATTCGACCAATCAAAACCTTACTTGCAAAATCATGCCAGTGATTTGAAAAGAATTTGAAAACATTCGGGATTATGCCGAGGGTATACAAAATTATTCGGATGAATTACGAAGTATGCCGGAAACTAATTTGAATATAAAATTTGAATATAAAAAAAACCTGTGATGGTATAGCCATAAAATCTGTTCAAAATCCAGAGTTTATTACTGCACATTTCCCCCGTTTTTTTCAATGTTAAAATAGACCTACAAGTTCACCTATTGCATAAATAGTCTTGCCCGATATTTTTAGAATTTGTATGCTCCCGAATAACGCTATATTAGGCGAAGTGTAATTGGACGATATTTAAATTGTTATTTAAAGATGAAATGTCACCTGGACATGGGAGTCCACACAATGCTGTTAGATCTACTGGTAGACCAGTAGAGCTAATTTTAATCAGATTGTAGGAAATTTATCTTTTACAAACTATTTACTTATTCGAACATATATTGCCTATCTGTATTACAAATGAATTTACCAGTTTTTCATTAATCCAAATTTCCACTTCTAACAAAAAGTGTCAGTTATAAAATTAAATACTTGACAGTAAATTCAACAGTAATTTCAGTTTGTCTCAGGGCTCGCACGCATCCTGGAAAATCCTACACAGTCTGCTATTTTTACACTAAATGCCTGGGTGTAATTTCATGAGAAATGTGTTTTTAAGGCAAATTTTACATGTTAATAATTTTTGAGTGGGCAGTACCAGTTAGCTCTAACATAAACATGTTTGGTTTTGTCACCTGTCTGTGACTTTACTTTAGCTGTGCATATTTTTATATAACTTTTAGTCATATTTTGAAAATGTCACAAAACACCTGACAAACACCTCTTACATACCTCCCCTAAAACATTTCATAATGCAAAATAGATATATTAATTTTAATAAATTTATACAAGTACTACATAAAATGACACTAAGATTCACAAAGTTTAAAGGAACATTCCTGAGTTTGCTGCATTGTAAGATGTTTCCGACTAATAAAATATTCCTATGATTCAACTTACATATTAAATATATTAACTTGTTTAGAATATCAGTGTCTGTATATTCAATGTGTATCTGGTTGTCTTAATATTTGTAAGAAGCCCAAACTGGAGATTGTCTTCAAATAATTTTGTACGTACGAAAAAAAACATATTTTAGGAAATGAAATTTAACCTAGTACAAATATTAGAACGATCAGAAACACGTTTAATATACAGCCACTAATATGATATGCAGAAAAATATATTTGATATGTAATTACAATTGTTAAAAAGTCTCTGTTAGTCGATAACATCTTCAAAATTGCAACAAACTCGGGAATGTCCCTTTAAGCCATAGGTGTGGAGTGAAATTTTAGAAATAAAACCTTGGTATAGTTGTCCTGTTTAAAATTACTATTAGATCCCTCTGCTGAGGTCCTTTCATATTAATGATTTTTTAGTGTGGCATTTGTCAAACTGTATCATGTTGTGTTTTTTTTCTGGTTATTTTTTTTGCAGAACAAGAATATAGCCCAGGATAAATGTATGTGAACTAGGAAGCCATAACAACTTGGAGGAGACGTTTATTAAACGTAATTGTGGGCATTTAATATTTTGCAACATGAAGTACTTTTCGTTTGATGTGTTCATCCAGATATATTCCAGCTCTAATTACATTCATTTTGTGAGGGACTTGTTTCTCATTGCGGTGGTATTCTTTCACTGCTGTGTTGCCGGGGGTGATGATTATTACGAGCTCCTTGGTGTGCCGAGGTCAGCCTCAAGCAAAGACATTAGAAAGACGTTCAAGCAGATGGCCGTAAAACACCACCCAGACAAGAACAAGGCAAGTTAAAATATACTCTTCAAAAAAAGAAACGCAAAAGGGTACAAATGGGTTATAACTCCGATTTTATGTTTCCTACCGGTTCATGCTTTGTGAATATAAGGTCATTGCATGTCCCAAACACATTCCCACGGTTACATTCGATAAAACGCAGCTACTGTACAATAAAGTTCCAAAATGTGAATATTCGCAAAAACGCAGCCACGTGCAAACCATGTCACCACTGCACGTGCATTGTCTGCACGTGCAACATGAACACCGACAGTATAAAAGTGCAGGGTGTTCGCTTGCCTGGCCTCTGTATCTGGCCGACAGTTGACAATCCAGGACATGCCACATCTCAGTGAACCGCAGAGAAACAATGCCATCGGCCGACTAGACGCAGGTGAATCCAGAACGGCCGTTGCCAGGGCATTCCATGTGTCCCCAAGCACCATCTCCAGACTGTGGGACCGTTACCAGCAACATGGATCAACACGTGACCTCCCTAGATCCGGTCGACCACGGGTCACTACCCCCGGGCAGGACCGCTACATCCGGGTACGCCACCTTCGGGAACGATTGACTACTGCCACCTCCACAGCCGCAGCAATACCAGGTTTGCGCAGGATATCCGACCAGACTGTACGGAACCGCCTACGTGAGGTAGGAATTCGTGCCAGACGTCCAGTTCGAGGTGTCATCTTAACACCACAACACCGTCGACTCCGACTGCAGTGGTGCCAGATTCATCGACAATGGCCTCAACTGCGATGGAGACAGGTGTGGTTCAGTGACGAGTCCCGATTTCTGCTCCGACGTCATGATGGAAGATGTCGCGTGTATAGGTGTCGTGGTGAACGTTATGCGGCAAACTGCGTGCAGGAAGTGGACAGATTCGGCGGGGGTAGTGTCATGGTGTGGGCAGCCATCTCACACACTGGCAGAACTGACCTGGTCCACGTGCAGGGCAACCTGAATGCACAGGGCTACATTGACCAGATCCTCCGGCCACACATCGTTCCAGTTATGGCCAATGCCAACGCAGTGTTCCAACATGACAACGCCAGGCCTCACATAGCACGTCTCACAACGGCTTTCCTACAGAACAACAACATTAATGTCCTTCCTTGGCCATCGATATCACCGGATTTGAACCCAATTGAGCATCTATGGGACGAGTTGGACCGACGCCTCCGACAGCGACAACCACAGCCCCAGACCCTGCCCGAGCTGGCAGCAGCCTTGCAGGCCGAGTGGGCCACCATCCCCCGGGACGTCATCCGTACTCTGGTTGGTTCAATGGGCAGGCGGTGCCAGGCAGTTGTCAACACACGCGGAGGCCACACCCGGTATTGACTCCAGATGACCTTGACCTTGGTGGTGTGTCCTATCACTTACTCACAATGGACTAGAGTGAATTGTGAACAATCCTGCAACATTTGGTAATTATCGGACTCACCATTCAATAATTAAATCAATTCTCCAAATGTTACGACAATGTGGTTTTGCGTTTCTTCTTTTGAAGAGTATACATGTGTAGATCTCGCGGATTTGGCATTCATTTTATATTCAAACCTGCCAGTTAAAGTTGGTTTTATTTCACTATACACCTCTAGAGTGCATTGATTTATTAATTATTGGCTATTAAATGTCAAACATTTGGTAATTCTGACATATTGTCTTAGAGAGGAAACCTGCTAAATTTTTCCATTAGTACTTGTAGCAAGGGATTTATATGTACCATCCCATAGACAGGATAGCACATACCACAGCCTTTGATATACCAGTTGTGGTTCACTGGCTGGAACGAAAAATAGCCAATTGGGCCCACCGGCAGGGATCAATCCCAGACTGACCACGCACCAGGCAAGCTTAAGGATTTGTTATTTTTATTTGAATGAATCATCTTTCCAACTATGTCGACTTATTTTCACAATGTCAATAAAATATACACACGTGCTTGTGACAAAACAACCCAAAATATCAGTATTATAAATTGAACAAAGAATGGATATCTGTCTCATTGCAATTAAAAAATATATATTTGTGTATATCATGTTGAGCATTCAATTAAAAAATATATACGTGTATATCATGTTCAACGTTCAATTAAAAAATATATATGTGTATATCATGTTCATCGTTCAATTAAAAAATATATACGTGTATATCATGTTCATCGTTCAAGTAAAAAATATATACGTGTATATCATGTTCAGCGTTCAGTTAAAAACTATACGTGTGTATCATGTTCAACGTTCAATTAAAAAATATATACGTGTATATCATGTTCAACGTTCAGTTAAAAACTATATACGTGTATATCATGTTCAACGTTC
>NC_054705.1:643584-733584 GCF_016097555.1 Gigantopelta aegis
CACTGTTTTCAAATGTAGCTAATATTAAGTACATAAATTCAAGGATGAATTATTTAAACTGATGTTTCAATACAACCAGCTGGGACGGATGTCGTATCTCCAATTGCAATGTGTGACGTATCATCACGTGACTGATATCTGTCCTGGTCGACAGGAATGTCCTCACGACCACGTGCGTTAACAGTAGCAGATCCGGGTTGATCTAAGACTTGTATTTGCCTCGAATCACTGACTGCTCCTTCTCGTGGCGTGACCGATTGCGTGACGTCACACTCATCACTCAACATTGATGTTCGGTTCCGCTCAACAAATGGCGCCACAGGCGCACTGTTTTCCGATGTTGTGTTCAACAGATTGCCATCTCCCAGACTCAGAGCTATGTGCTCATGGCGTATCTCCCTGGAATCACGGACGCTGGATTGTGTCGTGTCAGACCCTGCCATCTTAATGAGTCCAGCAGTAGCTGTCCACTGATATTTGTCCACCAGTTCAAACTCAGCGGCGGGGTAGGGAGGGGGGTCGTCGAGGGGCAGGGCGTACCTCGTGTCACTGACGACGAGGTGGTAGGGCGGTGGCGACACGACGAACGAGTTCGGCTGAATGTGGAACAACTCACTCTCCTGCCGCGAGTACGGGCTCCCCGTGCGGGTTTCTTCTCCAGTGTTGCCGGTCCTGGATGGCGCCTGGTGTCTGCGGGCCCGCCTGTGTTTCTGTTTGAGTTTGATGATACAGAAGACGAGAATGAGGGCGACAGCGATAAACACCAACAGTGACGTCGTGCTGACCATCACAGTCGTCAGATACACAGTCCTCGTGTCGTCCGCTGTAACAGAGAAATAAATAAATGCACAGTCCTCGTGTCGTCCGCTGTAACAGAGAAATAAATAAATGCACCGGCCTCGTGTCGTCCGCTGTAACAGAGAAATAAATAAATGCAGTCCTCGTGTCGTCCGCTGTAACAGAGAAATAAATAAATGCACAGTCCTCGTGTCGTCCGCTGTAACAGAGAAATAAATAAATGCACAGTCCTCGTGTCGTCCGCTGTAACAGAGAAATAAATAAATGCACAGTCCTCGTGTCGTCCGCTGTAACAGAGAAATAAATAAATGCACAGTCCTCGTGTCGTCCGCTGTAACAGAGAAATAAATACGCAGTCCTCGTGTCGTCCGCTGTAACAGAGAAATAAATAAATGCACAGTCCTCGTGTCGTCCGCTGTAACAGAGAAATAAATACGCAGTCCTCGTGTCGCCCGCTGTAACAGAGAAATAAATAAATACGCAGTCCTCGTGTCACAATAAAAGTAAAAGTAAAGTTTGTTTTATTTAACGACGCCACTAGAGCACATTGATTTTTAATCTTATCATCGGCTATTGGACGTCAAACATATGGTCATTCTGACACTGTTTTTAGAGGAAACCCGCTGTCGCCACATAGGCTACTCTTTTTTTACGACAGGCAGCAAGGTACGGAATGCAGTATACTACACAGAATGGTACCCTGGCTATAGGTATAAGTGGGTAACTCTGGCAAGGTACGGAATGCAGTATACTACAGAGAATGGTACCCTGGCTATAGGTTTAAGCGGGCAACTCTGGCAAGGTACGGAATGCAGTATACTACACGAAATGGTACCCTGGCTATAGGTTTAAGCGGGTAATTCTGGCAAGGTACGGAATGCAGTATACTACACGAAATGGTACCCTGGCTATAGGTTTAAGCGGGTAACTCTGGCAAGGTACGGAATGCAGTATACTACACGAAATGGTACCCTGGCTATAGGTTTAAGCGGGCAACTCTGGCAAGGTACGGAATGCAGTATACTACACAGAATGGTACCCTGGCTATAGGTTTAAGTGGGTAACTCTGGCAAGGTACAGAATGCAGTATACTACACAGAATGGTACCCTGGCTATATGTTTAAGCGGGTAACTCTGGCAAGGTACGGAATGCAGTATACTACACGAAATGGTACCCTGGCTATAGGTTTAAGTGGGTAACTCTGGCAAGGTACGGAATGCAGTATACTACACAGAATGGTACCCTGGCTATAGGTTTAAGCGGGTAATTCTGGCAAGGTACGCAATGCAGTATACTACACGAAATGGTACGGGTAATTCTGTCAAGGTACGGCAGTATAGAATGGTACCTTATAGGTTTAAGCGTATAACTCTGGCAAGGTAACTCTGGCAAGGTACGGAATGCAGTATACTACACAGAAACCCTGGTACCCTGGCTATAGGTTTAAGCGTGTAACTCTGGCAAGGTACGGAATGCAGTATACTACACAGAATGGTACCCTGGCTATAGGTACGGCAAGGTACGGAATGCACTATACTACACAGAATGGTACCTCTGGCAAGGTATAGGTTTAAGAAATGGTACCCTATCTATAGGTAACTCTGGCAAGGTACCCTGGAATGTCAGTATACTACACAGAATGGTACCCTGGCTATAGGTATAAGTGGGTAACTCTGGCAAGGTACGGAATGCAGTATACTACAGAGAATGGTACCCTGGCTATAGGTTTAAGCGGGCAACTCTGGCAAGGTACGGAATGCAGTATACTACACGAAATGGTACCCTGGCTATAGGTTTAAGTTGGTAACTCTGGCAAGGTACGAAATGCAGTATACTACAGGAAATGGTACCCTGGCTATAGGTTTAAGCGGGTAATTCTGGCAAGGTACGGAATGCAGTATACTACACAGAATGGTACCCTGGCTATAGGTTTAAGCGGGTAATTCTGGCAAGGTACAGAATGCAGTATACTACACGAAATGGTACGTCGGTTATAGCTTTAAGAGGGTAACTCTGGCAAGGTACGAAATGCAGTATACTACACAGAATGGTACCCTGGTTATCGGTTTAAGTGGGTAACTCTAGCAAGGTACGGAATGCAGTATACTACACGAAATGGAACCCTGGCTATCGGTTTAAGAGGGTAACTCTGTCAAGGTACGAAATTCAGTATACTACACGAAATGGTACCCTGGCTATAGGTTTAAGCAGGTAATTCTGGCAAGGTACGGAATGCAGTATACTACACAGAATGGTACCCTGGCTATAGGTTTAAGCGGGTAATTCTGGCAAGGTACGGAATGCAGTATACTACACGAAATGGTACGTCGGTTATAGGTTTAAGAGGGTAACTCTGGCAAGGTACGGAATGCAGTATACTACACGAAATGGTACCCTGGCTATAGGTATAAGTGGGTAACTCTGGCAAGGTATGGAATGCAGTATACTACACGAAATGGTACCCTGGCTATAGGTTTAAGCGGGTAATTCTGTCAAGGTACGAAATGCAGTATACTACACAGAATGGTACCTCGGCTATAGGTTTAAGCGTATAACTCTGGCAAGGTACGGAATGCAGTATACTACACAGAATGGTACCCTGGCTATAGGTATAAGTGGGTAACTCTGGCAAGGTACGGAATGCAGTATACTACACAGAATGGTACCCTGGCTATAGGTTTAAGCGGGTAATTCTGTCAAGGTACGAAATGCAGTATACTACACAGAATGGTACCTCGGCTGTAGGTTTAAGCGTGTAACTCTGGCAAGGTACGGAATGCAGTATACTGCACAGAATGGTACCCTGGCTATAGGTATAAGTGGGTAACTCTGGCAAGGTATGGAATGCAGTATAATACACGAAATGGTACCCTATCTATAGGTTTAAGCGGGTAATTCTGGCAAGGTACGGTATGCAGTATACTACACGAAATGGTACCCTGGTTATCGGTGTAAGAGGGTAACTCTGTCAAGGTACGAAATGCAGTATACTACACAGAATGGTACCTCGGCTATAGGTTTAAGCGTGTAACTCTGGCAAGGTACGGAATGCATTATACTACACAGAATGGTACCCTGGCTATAGGTATAAGTGGGTAACTCTGGCAAGGTACGGAATGCAGTATACTACAGAGAATGGTACCCTGGCTATAGGTTTAAGCGGGCAACTCTGGCAAGGTACGGAATGCAGTATACTACACGAAATGGTACCCTGGCTATAGGTTTAAGCGGGTAACTCTGGCAAGGTACGGAATGCAGTATACTACACGAAATGGTACCCTGGCTATAGGTTTAAGCGGGTAACTCTGGCAAGGTACGGAATGCAGTATACTACACAGAATGGTACCCTGGCTATAGGTTTAAGTGGGTAACTCTGGCAAGGTACAGAATGCAGTATACTACACAGAATGGTACCCTGGCTATAGGTTTAAGCGGGTAACTCTGGCAAGGTACGGAATGCAGTATACTACACGAAATGGTACCCTGGCTATAGGTTTAAGTGGGTAACTCTGGCAAGGTACGGAATGCAGTATACTACACGAAATGGTACCCTGGCTATCGGTTTAAGCGGGTAACTCTGGCAAGGTACGGAATGCAGTATACTACACAGAATGGTACCCTGGCTATCAGTTTAAGTGGGTCACTCTGGAAAGGTACGGAATGCAGTATACTACACAGAATGGTTCCCTGGCTATATATTTAAGTGGGTAACTCTGGAAAAGTACGGAATGCAGTATACTACACAGAATGGTACCCTGGCTATCGGTTTAAGTGGGTAACTCTGGCAAGGTACGGCATGCAGTATACTACACAGAATGGTACCCTGGTTATCGGTTTTAAGTGGGTAACTCTGGCAAGGTACGTCATGCAGTATACTACACAGAATGGTACCCTGGTTATCGGTTTAAGTGGGTAACTCCTGCAAGGTACGGAATGCAGTATACTACACAGAATGGTACCCTGGCTATAGGTATACGTGGGTAACTCTGGCAAGGTACGGAATGTAGTATACTACACAGAATGGTACCCTGGCTATAGGTTTAAGTGGGCAACTCTGGCAAGGTACGGAATGCAGTATACTACATAGAATGGTACCCTGGCTATAGGTATAAGTGGGTAACTCTGGCAAGGTACGGAATGCAGTATACTACACAGAATGGTACCCTGGGTATCGGTTTAAGTGGGTATTACTCTGGCAAGGTACGGAATGCAGTATACTACACGAAATGGAACCTTAGCTTACGAAGGTGAGCGTCAACACATACAGGCAGTACACCAATAAAACGTACAAAACCTCATCTTTAATCTACTTGTAAGGAAATGGAGGGTTACATACCATTTAACAGATTGTATTAATCGTTTAGTTAGCAAACCGATTTTTTTCTAAAATCGCACTTCCATATTTGGATAACAACTGTATAACAGACAAAAGTGTATTCGTTTATTGGCAATGAATAATGGTATTTACACAAATAATCATATTTCTACCCACGACACCATAAACAGTTCACCGTGCACCTAACATTTTGACACAGAACGTTGTGCTATTGGTACAGTGCAACCTAGAGACCTCAATCTCACTACGTACTTATGACTTGTTTATCTGTTCAATCATAAGACCCTGATCTCACTCCGTACTTACGACTTGTTTATCTGTTCAATCATAAGACCTCAATCTCACTCCGTACTTATGACTTGTTTATCTGTTCAATCATAAGACCTCGATCTCACAACGTACTTATGACTTGTTTATCTGTTCAATCATAAGACTTCGATCTCACTCCGTACTTATGACTTGTTTATCTGTTCAATCATAAGAACTCGATCTCACTCCGTATTTATGACTTGTTTATCTGTTCAATCATAAGACCTCGATCTCACTCCGTACTTATGACTTGTTTATCTGTTCAATCATAAGACCCCGATCTCACTCCGTACTTATACTTGTTTATCTGTTCAATCATAAGATAGCCGTGCACATACAGGGACTTCCAAGAAAGAACTCTCATAGTGTTTGTTTAAATCTGGACTATAAACCAATTAACGTTTTCAGTATCCCAGTTCTGCGTCAGTTCAAATGAGATTTAACTTGACGAACTCGCAACTGTAGGTAACCAGCAATAACTGACTTCGTTTTGCTAGCATCAGCAAATTAACCAATATATATAGACTTTATTCAAATAAAACAGTTTAATGATGTGATAACAGTTTGATATGTATACATATTATTATATGTCTGGCACTGTCTTTCAACAGTCGTCCTTCAGACTCTCTCTCTCTCTTATTTTATCTTCGTCGATCTCTCTTTCCCAACACCTCTCTTTCCTCCCTCCTCCCCCTATCGTGCACCCCTCTCTTGTCAGTATCTCTCTCTCTCTCTCTCTCTCTCTCTCTCTCTCTCTCTCTCTCTCTCTCTCTCTCTCTCTCTCTCTCTCTCTCTCTCTCTCTCTCTCTCGACGATTCCACCCTGACTCAAACATATATAGGCCTACACTGAATATTCACTAAGCATCACTGTTTTCAAATGTAGCTAATATTAAGTACATAAATTCAAGGATGAATTATTTAAACTGATGTTTCAATACAACCAGCTGGGACGGATGTCGTATCTCCAATTGCAATGTGTGACGTATCATCACGTGACTGATATCTGTCCTGGTCGACAGGAATGTCCTCACGACCACGTGCGTTAACAGTAGCAGATCCGGGTTGATCTAAGACTTGTATTTGCCTCGAATCACTGACTGCTCCTTCTCGTGGCGTGACCGATTGCGTGACGTCACACTCATCACTCAACATTGATGTTCGGTTCCGCTCAACAAATGGCGCCACAGGCGCACTGTTTTCCGATGTTGTGTTCAACAGATTGCCATCTCCCAGACTCAGAGCTATGTGCTCATGGCGTATCTCCCTGGAATCACGGACGCTGGATTGTGTCGTGTCAGACCCTGCCATCTTAATGAGTCCAGCAGTAGCTGTCCACTGATATTTGTCCACCAGTTCAAACTCAGCGGCGGGGTAGGGAGGGGGGTCGTCGAGGGGCAGGGCGTACCTCGTGTCACTGACGACGAGGTGGTAGGGCGGTGGCGACACGACGAACGAGTTCGGCTGAATGTGGAACAACTCACTCTCCTGCCGCGAGTACGGGCTCCCCGTGCGGGTTTCTTCTCCAGTGTTGCCGGTCCTGGATGGCGCCTGGTGTCTGCGGGCCCGCCTGTGTTTCTGTTTGAGTTTGATGATACAGAAGACGAGAATGAGGGCGACAGCGATAAACACCAACAGTGACGTCGTGCTGACCATCACAGTCGTCAGATACACAGTCCTCGTGTCGTCCGCTGTAACAGAGAAATAAATAAATGCACAGTCCTCGTGTCGTCCGCTGTAACAGAGAAATAAATAAATGCACCGGCCTCGTGTCGTCCGCTGTAACAGAGAAATAAATAAATGCACAGTCCTCGTGTCGTCCGCTGTAACAGAGAAATAAATAAATGCACAGTCCTCGTGTCGTCCGCTGTAACAGAGAAATAAATAAATGCACAGTCCTCGTGTCGTCCGCTGTAACAGAGAAATAAATAAATGCACAGTCCTCGTGTCGTCCGCTGTAACAGAGAAATAAATAAATGCACAGTCCTCGTGTCGTCCGCTGTAACAGAGAAATAAATACGCAGTCCTCGTGTCGTCCGCTGTAACAGAGAAATAAATAAATGCACAGTCCTCGTGTCGTCCGCTGTAACAGAGAAATAAATACGCAGTCCTCGTGTCGCCCGCTGTAACAGAGAAATAAATAAATACGCAGTCCTCGTGTCACAATAAAAGTAAAAGTAAAGTTTGTTTTATTTAACGACGCCACTAGAGCACATTGATTTTTAATCTTATCATCGGCTATTGGACGTCAAACATATGGTCATTCTGACACTGTTTTTAGAGGAAACCCGCTGTCGCCACATAGGCTACTCTTTTTTTACGACAGGCAGCAAGGGATCTTTTATTTGCGCTTCCCACAGGCAGGATAGCACAAACCATGACCTTTGTTGAACCAGTTATGGATCACTGGTCGGTGCAAGTGGTTTACACCTACCCATTGAGCCTTGCGGAGCACTCACTCAGGGTTTGGAGTCGGTATCTGGATTAAAAATCCCATGCCTCGACTGGGATCCGAACCCAGTACCTACCAGCCTGTAGACCGATGGCCTGCCACGACGCCACCGAGGCCGGTCTCGTGTCACAATACATCATAAACCTGTCAAAAGTTGTACAGTATAAACAAGCAGTGAAGGACTGTACAGCATGAAGTCGGTACACAATACGTCATAAACCTGTCAAAAGTTGTGCAGTATAAATAAGCAGTGAAAGACTGTACAACATGAAGTCGGTACACAATACGTCATAAACCTGTCAAAAGTTGCACAGTATAAACAAGCAGTGAAGGACTGTACAGCATGAAGTCGGTATTGTGAGTAGGACGTCATAAATATGACATTTGTTTTAGTACCCAAGAGTTGTATGTCAACACAATCGTCATCTGATGAAAACACGACAAGCACTGACTAGCGTGCAATATTCAAACTCAAATGGTCATAACATGGCGTTATTCTAGCAGATAGAAATCCACATTGGTCGTCTGCTTTAGAGGTCAAAATCGAGTAAAGAAAACAAATAATAAAAAACAAACAAACAAAAAACTAAACTAAACAAAACTAAACTAAACTAAACAAACATTAAAAAAAAAAAAATTAAAAATGAAAGAAAAATAAAATAGTATGAACGAGATTAATGTAGATTAATAATGACAATTTTGATTGTTTCCCCAGTAATTAATCGGTACCAAAACGTAATCATTCTCATTTTTACATTTATATATACTGGATAACATCCATTTTCTCCATATAACATGTACAGTGGAGTAGACTTTCTTACAGGTAATAACAGTTTCAAAAATTGGTTACATAACCTTTCCATATAGCATAACCTCTCAAAAGCCCATACCTCACTTCCATATAGAAGAATGCGTAACACCATACAGTCAAATAGTTTGAGCTGGCATTGTAGAAATTATTTGGTATCTACCTTGTCTCAGAATAAAATGTATGGCCTTCTTTGCTTGTTCATATTGCATATTTCTTGCCTCAGTAAAATTTATTTCAGTTTTGGAATATAACACCTAATATTTGTAACTTTATCAAGTTTGGATTTCCCTAGAAAAAATTACTTTTTATAGTCTTTCTTATTTCCACTACAAATTAAAACTTTAGTCTTATTACAGTTCACTGTAAGTCTCCATTTGGTACAATATGAATCAAAAGCATTAAATAATTTTTGCATATCTTCGTAATTATCTGCAAGCAGTGCCGTATCGTCGGCATAGAGTAGAACACAAAGTACAAGTGCTGTATGTAGTAAAGACTAAACACCACCCGCCTGGAGCACGTTGATTTATTAATCATCGGCTATTGGATGTCAAACACTTGGTAATTCTCAATCGTAGTCATCAGAGGAAACCTGTTACCTTTTTTTTTCTAATGCAGCAAGGGATCTTTTATATGCACTTTCCCACAAACAGGAATGCACATACCAGTTTTGGTGCACTGGTTGGAGCGAGAGAAAAACAACAATCAGCTGAATGGACCTACCGATGTGGTTCGATCCTGCGACGCAAGCACCTCAAACGAGCGCTCAACCGCCGTCTCACCTTGTGCTCCATAACTGGGATATAAAAATTGGTGGTATGCACTGTCCTGTCTATGTGAACGTGTAAATAAAAGGACCCTTGCTGCTCTGTCGTGAGGAGTAGTCTGTGTGGTGGCAACTGGTCTACGTGTCTGTTTTCTCCTCCAAGTGTAAAAATAGCGTCTGACATTAAACAGCCACGATTTAAAAATAGCACTACGTCTGACACTAAACAGAGCTACGTCTGACACTAAACAGCCACGATTTAAAAATAGCGCTACGTCTGACACTAAACGGCCTGGATTTAAAAATAGCGCTACGTCTGACACTAAAAAGGCACGATTTGAAAATAGCGCTACGTCTGACACTAAACGGCCACGATTTAAAAATAGCGCTACGTCTGACACTAAAAAGGCACGATTTGAAAATAGCGCTACGTCTGACACTGAACAGGAACGGTTTAAAAATAGCGCTACGTCTGACACTAAATAGCCACGGTTTGAAAATAGCGCTACGTCTGACACTGAACAGCCACGGTTTGAAAATAGCGCTACGTCTGACACTGAACAGGCACGGTTTAAAAATAGCGCTACGACTAACACTGAACAGGCACGGTTTAAAAATAGGGCTACGTCTGACACTGAACAGCAACGGTTTGAAAATAGCGCTACGTCTAACACTAAACAGCCACGATTTAAAAATAGCGCTACGTCTGACACTGGACAGCCATGGTTTAAAAATAGCGCTACATCTGACACTGAACAGCCACGGTTTAAAAATAGCGCTACGTCTGACACTGAACAGCCACGGTTTGAAAATAGCGCTACGTCTGACACTGAACAGCCACGGTTTGAAAATAGCGCTACATCTGACACTAAACAGCTACGGTTTAAAAATAGCGCTACATCTGACACTAAACAGCGCTACGTCTGACACTAAACAGCCACGGTTTAAAAATAGCGCTACGTCTGACACTGAACAGCCACGTTTTAAAAATAGCGCTACCTCTGACACTAAACGGCCACGATTTAAAAATAGCGCTACGTCGGACACTAAACAGCCACGGTTTAAAAATAGCGCTACGTCTGACACTAAACAGCGCTAAGTCTGACACTAAACAGCCACGGTTTGAAAATAGCGCTACGTCTGACACTGAACAGCCACGGTTTAAAAATAGAGCTACGTCTGACATTGAACAGCCACGGTTTATAAATAGCGCTACATCTGACACTGAACCGCTACGTCTGACACTGAACAGCTACGGTTTATAAATAGTGCTACATCTGACACTGAACCGCTACGTCTGACACTAAACGGCCACGGTTTAAAAATAGCGCTACATCTGACACTTAACCGCTACGTCTGACACTGAACAGCCACGGTTTAAAAATAGCGCTACGTCTGACACTGAACCGCTACATCTGACAATGAACAGCTAAGGTTTATAAATAGCGCTACATCTGACACTGAACCGCTACGTCTGACACTGAACAGCCACGGTTTGAAAATAGCGCTACATCTGACACTGAACAGCCACAGTTTGAAAATAGCGCTACGTCTGACACTGAACAGCCACAGTTTGAAAATAGCGCTGCGTCTGACACTGAACAGCCACGGTTTAAAAATAGCGCTACGTCTGACACTGAACAGCCACGGTTTAAAAAGCTACGTCTGACACTGAACAGCCACGGTTTGAAAATAGCGCTATGTCTGACACTAAACGGCCACGGTTTAAAAATAGCGCTACGTCTGACACTGAACAGGCATGGTTTAAAAATAGCGCTACATCTGACACTGAACGGCTACGTCTGACACTGAACAGCCACGGTTTGAAAATAGCGCTACGTCTGACACTGAACAGCCACAGTTTGAAAATAGCGCTACGTCTGACACTGAACAGCCACGGTTTAAAAATTGTGCTACGTCTGACACTGAACAGCCACGGTTCAAAAATAGCACTACGTCTGACACTGAACAGCCACGGTTTAAAAATAGAGCTACGTCTGACACTGAACAGCCACGGTTTGAAAATAGCGCTACGTCTGACACTGAATAGCCACGGTTTAAAAATATCGCTACGTCTGACACTGAACCGCTACATCTGACACTGAACAGCTACGGTTTGTAAATAGCGCTACATCTGACACTGAACCGCTACGTCTGACACTGAACAGCCACGGTTTGAAAATAGCGCTACGTCTGACACTGAACAGCCACGGTTTAAAAATAGCGCTACGTCTCACACTTAACAGCCACGGTTTAAAAATAGCGCTACGTCTGACACTAAACAGCCACGGTTTAAAAATAGCGCTACGTCTGACACTAAACGGCCACGGTTTAAAAATAGCGTTAGGTCTGACTCTAAACGGCCACGGTTTAAAAATAGCACTACGTCTGACACTGAACAGCCATGGTTTGAAAATAGCGCTACGTCTGACACTAAACTGCCGCGGTTTAAAAATAGCGCTACGTCTGACACTGAACAGCCAGGTCTGACACTGAACAGCCACGTCTGACACTAAACGACCACGGTTTGAAAATAGCGCTACGTCTGACACTAAACGGCCACGATTTAAAAATAGCGCTACGTCGGACACTAAACAGCCACGGTTTAAAAATAGTGCTACGTCTGACACTAAACAGCGCTAAGTCTGAAACTAAACAGCCACGGTTTGAAAATAGTGCTACGTCTGACACTGAACAGCCACGGTTTAAAAATAGCACTACGTCTGACACTGAACAGGCACAGTTTAAAAATAGCGCTACGTCTGACACTGAACAGCCACGGTTTAAAAATAGCGCTATGTCTGACACTGAACAGGCACAGTTTAAAAATAGCGCTACGTCTGACACTGAACAGCCACGGTTTAAAAATAGCGCTACGTCTGACACTAAACGACCACGATTTAAAAATAGAGCTACGTCTGACACTGAACAGGCATGGTTTAAAAGTAGCGCTATGTCTGACACTAAACGGCCACGATTTACAAATAGCGCTACGTCTGACACTGAACAGGCACGGTTTGAAAATAGGGCTACGTCTGACACTGATCCACTACGTCTGACACTGAACAGCCACGGTTTATAAATAGCGCTACATCTGACACTGAAGTGCTACGTCTGACACTGAACAGCCACGGTTTGAAAATACTGCTACGTCTGACACTGAACAGGCACAGTTTAAAAATAGCGCTACGTCTGACACTGAACCGCTACGTTTGACACTGAACAGTTACGGTTTATAAATAGCGCTACATCTGACACTGAACCGCTACGTCTGACACTGAACAGCCACGGTTTGAAAATAGCGCTACGTCTGACACTGAACAGCCACGGTTTGAAAATACTGCTACGTCTGACACTGAACAGCCACGGTTTAAAAATTGTGCTACGTCTGACACTGAACAGCCACGGTTCAAAAATAGCACTACGTCTGACACTGAACAGCCACGGTTTAAAAATAGAGATACGTCTGACACTGAACAGCCACGGTTTGAAAATAGCGCTACGTCTGACACTGAATAGCCACGGTTTAAAAATATCGCTACGTCTGACACTGAACCGCTACATCTGACACTGAACAGCTACGGTTTGTAAATAGCGCTACATCTGACACTGAACCGCTACGTCTGACACTGAACAGCCACGGTTTGAAAATAGCGCTACGTCTGACACTGAACAGCCACAGTTTAAAAATAGCGCTACGTCTCACACTTAACAGCCACGGTTTAAAAATAGCGCTACGTCTGACACTAAACAGCCACGGTTTAAAAATAGCGCTACGTCTGACACTAAACGGCCACGGTTTAAAAATAGCGTTAGGTCTGACTCTAAACGGCCACGGTTTAAAAATAGCACTACGTCTGACACTGAACAGCCATGGTTTGAAAATAGCGCTACGTCTGACACTAAACTGCCGCGGTTTAAAAATAGCGCTACGTCTGACACTGAACAGCCAGGTCTGACACTGAACAGCCACGTCTGACACTAAACGACCACGGTTTGAAAATAGCGCTACGTCTGACACTAAACGGCCACGATTTAAAAATAGCGCTACGTCGGACACTAAACAGCCTCGGTTTAAAAATAGTGCTACGTCTGACACTAAACAGCGCTAAGTCTGAAACTAAACAGCCACGGTTTGAAAATAGTGCTACGTCTGACACTGAACAGCCACGGTTTAAAAATAGCACTACGTCTGACACTGAACAGGCACAGTTTAAAAATAGCGCTACGTCTGACACTGAACAGCCACGGTTTAAAAATAGCGCTATGTCTGACACTGAACAGGCACAGTTTAAAAATAGCGCTACGTCTGACACTGAACAGCCACGGTTTAAAAATAGCGCTACGTCTGACACTAAACGACCACGATTTAAAAATAGAGCTACGTCTGACACTGAACAGGCATGGTTTAAAAGTAGCGCTATGTCTGACACTAAACGGCCACGATTTACAAATAGCGCTACGTCTGACACTGAACAGGCACGGTTTGAAAATAGGGCTACGTCTGACACTGATCCACTACGTCTGACACTGAACAGCCACGGTTTATAAATAGCGCTACATCTGACACTGAAGTGCTACGTCTGACACTGAACAGCCACGGTTTGAAAATACTGCTACGTCTGACACTGAACAGGCACAGTTTAAAAATAGCGCTACGTCTGACACTGAACCGCTACGTTTGACACTGAACAGTTACGGTTTATAAATAGCGCTACATCTGACACTGAACCGCTACGTCTGACACTGAACAGCCACGGTTTGAAAATAGCGCTACGTCTGACACTGAACAGCCACGGTTTGAAAATACTGCTACGTCTGACACTGAACAGCCACGGTTTAAAAATAGCGCTACGTCTGACACTCAACAGCCACGGTTTAAAAATAGTGCTACGTCTGACACTGAACAGCCACGGTTTAAAAATAGAGCTACGTCTGACACTCAACAGCCACGGTTTGAAAATAGCGCTATGTCTGACACTAAATGGTCACGGTTTAAAAATCGCGCTACGTCTGACACTGAACAGCCACGGTTTATAAATAGCGCTACATCTGACACTGAACCACTACGTCTGACACTGAACAGCCACGGTTTGAAAATAGCGCTACGTCTGACACTGAACCGCTACGTCTGACACTGAACAGACACGGTTTAAAAATAGCACTACGTCTGACACTAAACAGCCACGGTTTAAAAATAGCGCTACGTCTGACACTTAACGGCCACGGTTTAAAAATAGCGCTACGTCTGACACTAAACGGCCACGGTTTAAAAATAGCGCTATGTCTGACTCTTAACGGCCACGGTTTAAAAATAGCGCTACGTCTGACACTGAACAGCCCTACGTCTGACACTAAACGGCCGCGGTTTAAAAATAGCGCTACGTCTGACACTGAACAGCCAGGTCTGACACTGAACAGCCACGTCTGACACTAAACTGCCACGGTTTGAAAATAGCGCTACATCTGACACTGAACAGCCACGGTTTATAAATAGCGCTACATCTGACACTGAACCGCTACGTCTGACACTGAACAGCCACGGTTTGAAAATAGCGCTACGTCTGACACTGAACCGCTACGTCTGACACTGAACAGACACGGTTTAAAAATAGCACTACGTCTGACACTGAACAGCCACGGTTTAAAAATAGCGCTACGTCTGACACTTAACGGCCACGGTTTAAAAATAGCGCTACGTCTGACACTAAACGACCACGGTTTAAAAATAGTGCTATGTCTGACTCTTAACGGCCACGGTTTAAAAATAGCGCTACGTCTGACACTGAACAGCCCTACGTCTGACACTAAACGGCCGCGGTTTAAAAATAGCGCTACGTCTGACTCTGAACAGCCAGGTCTGACACTGAACAGCCACGGTTTGAAAATAGCTCTACGTCTGACACTGAACAGCCACGGTTTGAAAATAGCGCTACGTCTGACACTGAACAGCCACGCTTTAAAAATAGCGCTACGTCTGACACTGAACAGGCACGGTTTAAAAATAGCGCTACGTCTGACACTGAACAGCCACGGTTTGAAAATAGCGCTACATCTGACAATGAACAGCCACGGTTTGAAAATAGCGCTACGTCTGACACTGAACAGCCACGCTTTAAAAATAGCGCTACGTCTGACACTGAACAGGCACGGTTTAAAAATAGCGCTACGTCTGACACTGAACAGCCACGGTTTGAAAATAGAGCTACGACTGACACTAAACGGCCGCGGTTTAAAAATAGCGCTACGTCTGACACTGAACAGCCACGTCTGACACTGAACAGCCACGGTTTAAAACGCGACGAGGTGTCAGTGGTCAAGCATTAGTTTCCTTGCGTTTACTGATTTCCATATACTTATCTGGAACACTGGAATGACCCTGTTTTGACATTTCCCATAAATGACGGAAGTAAAGATGTACAGGTTTCATTGTTTGAGAAACTACAAGGGCGAATACATTATTTTATTAGAAAGGGGGTGCAACTTTTAAAAGATGTTTTTTATTATGGTGCGCATCTCTAGTACCCTCTCCCTCGATGCGCGCATGCATTAGTACCTTGTTTTGTGTCTGTGGCCCGGTACTGGAATCTGAAGCCAGCGTCACTATGGGAACCGTCGCTCTTGAAGTGGAGGTACAGGTGGAGTCCGCTGCTGAACAGGATAGGTTTCGACAGGCCACAGAACCGCCCTAGCAGTCGAGCTTTCTTTGAATCTCCTGAAACGAAGTGCAAATAAAAACATAGAAAAACCTACATAAAGCGACATAGTACGAGCACAATACTGTTGAGACTGATCTAGGCGCATAGGGAGCAAGGTATCCCAGTTTTGTCAAGGGGAGGGGGCAGTGTCTCATAGCTTATGTCTAGTTACACAATAATTCGTAGAGGACGTGTATTTGTGTGTGTGCTTGCATGCATGTGTGTGCGTGTCCGTGAGTGTGTGTGCGTGCGTGCGCACGTGTGTATATATATATATATATATATGTGTGTGTGTGTGTGCGTGTGCGCAAACGTGTGTGTGTATGCATGCGTGCGTGTCTGTGTATGTATGTGTGTGTGTGTGTCTGTCTGTATGTGTATGTGTGTCTTTGTGCGTGCGTGTGTGTGTGTGTCTCTGTAATTGTATTTGTGTATGTGTCTGTCTGTGTGTATTTACATGTGTGTGTGTGTGTCTCTCTCTCTCTCTCTCTCTCTCTCTCTCTCTCTCTCTCTCTCTCTCTTTCTCTCTCTCCCTATGTGTGTGTGTGTTTGTGCTTTTGTGCGTGTGTATGCGTGTGTGAGTATCGCTGTTTGTGTATATCCATGTGTATATATATATATGTGTCTGTGTGTGTGTGTGTGTGCCTGTGTGTGTATGTGTGTGTGTGTGTGTCTGTGTGTATGTGTGTGTGTCTCTGTGTGTGTGTGTGCGTGTGTGTGTGTATGTGTGTGTGTGTCTGTGTGTGTCTGTGTGTGTGCGTGTATGTCTGTGTGTATGTGTGTGTGTGTCTCTATGTGTGTGTGTGTGTGTCTGTGTGTATGTGTGTGTGTCTCTGTGTGTGTGTGTGTGTGCGTGTGTGTGTGTGTGTGCGTGTGTGTGTATGTGTATGTGTGTGTGTGTATGTGTGTGTGTGTGTGTGTGTGTGTGCGTGTATGTATGTGTGTGTATGTGTGTGTGTCTCTATGTGTGTGTGTGTCTGTGTGTATGTGTGTGTGTCTCTGTGTGTGTGTGTGTGTGTGTGTGCGTGTGTGTGTATGTGTGTGTGTCTGTGTGTGTGTGTATGTGTGTGTGTCTGTGTGTGTGTGTGTGTGTGTGTCTGTGTGTGTCTCTGTGTGTGTGTCTCTGTGTGTGTGTTTGTGCGTGCGTGTGTGTGTGCGTGTGTGCGTGTGTGTGTGTATGTGTGTGTGTCTGTGTGTGTGTGTGTGTGTGTGTTTGTGCGTGCGTGTGTGTGTGTGTGTGTGTGTGTGCGTGTCTGTGTCTGTATGTGTGTGTCTGTGTGTGTGTGTGTGTGTGTGTGTGTGTACCTCTACTCTATCTAGAACCTATTACACTCTTGTTAACACGACTGGCGGAGTCTAGCTCAGTCAGTAGAGTGCCCGCCTGTGGTGTTTAGATCGGAGGGTCGAATTCTCTCGGTGGACTCAATCCCATAGTGTGTTCCCAATACCCAGTGCCCCATTATATCAAACACCATGACATATGTAGTCCTGTCTGTAGGAAAGTGCATATAAAAGTTCTCTACATCCAATTATTGACGATTAAAAAATCAATATGCTCTAGTTGTGTTGATCAATCAAACAAACATTAACTTGTTTTGAATCTCTGGCTAACACAAACGTTATGTCACTCAGGATATATTTTGTATCACCAATGTTAAATATACAGAGTAAACAGCGTAAACAGAGTAAACAGCGCATTTTGCTACTAAGACATATACTTTCAGTCATGTGCAACTATAATGCCCTGAAAATACCTAGTTCACTGGCCCCGTCAATACAGAACTGACACGACCACACCCCTAGTTCACTGGCCCTGTCAATATAGAACTGACACGACCACACCCCTAGTTCACTGGCCCTGTCAACATAGAACTGACACCACTACACCCCTAGTTCACTGGCCCTGTCAACATAGAACTGACACGACCACACCCCTAGTTCTCTGGCCCTGTCAATATAGAACTGACACGACCACACCCCTAGTTCACTGGACCTGTGAACATAGAACTGACACGACCACACCCCTAGTTCACTGGCCATGTCAACATAGAACTGACACGACCACACCCCTAGTTCACTGGCCCTGTCAATATAGAACTGACACGACCACACCCCTAGATCTCTGGCCCTGTCGATATAGAAATGACACGACCACACCCCTAGGTCAACACAACCACACCCCTAGTTTTCTGACCCTGTCAATATGGAACTGACACGACCACACCCCTAGACCACTGGCCCTGTCGATATAGAAGTGACACGACCACACCCCTAGTTCAACACGACCACACCCCTAGTTTTCTGACCCTGTCTATGTAGAAGTGACACGACCACACCCAAAGTATCGTTATACCCAGTGCACCATGGCTGGTATATTACTGATGGGAAAATGTAGCGGGTTTTCTCTCTAAGACGCACGAGACATGACTGCCACTCACCGTCGCGCACTTCGAGGTAGTCGTAGCTGCAGCCATCCGTCCGCTCCAACTTAAACGTCAGCGCCACCAGCTCGACGAAGTAGCTCACGTTCACGTTGATTCGCCAGCCACACTCGAAATTACTGAACAAAGATAAAAGCGGCCAAATATCTATTACCAAAATTTAATGATTGATCTATTTAAGCATAGATAACCTGTCTTTGTATGAGTTTTATATGAATATTAAAAGTTGGATAATATATATACTACTCAAAAGAATTTAAGGGTCAAAAATTTATAACCAAATAAGTTTCAGAGTGTATTAGATTGATGATGTAAACTACACCAAAAATTTAATTTATTGTTCCATATTTACAAAAAACCCACAAATAAACGTCACTGTATACAAGAAAGTCACATGACATGCTGTCAAAGTTGAAGGTTGTCAAACATGGATTTTACACATTAGAACATTCGTTTAATAGTGTGTGAATCCACCCCTGGCGCGAATACACTCGACACATCGTTGCCTCATGCTGTTCATCAGACGTCTGAAGAACTCTTGGGGAATGGCCTGCCACTCTGCCATAAGAAGTTGACCCAGATCATGAAGGTTGGCCGGAGGGGCATGGTTATCCCGAACTCTCCTGCCTAATTCGTCCCAGGCGTTCTCTATTGGGGCCAAGTCAGGCGAATATGCTGGCCAATCCATCCTGGCGATACCTTGGTGTCTGAGAAAGTCCGTTACCACCCTGGGTCTGGCATTGTCATCCTGCAGAACTGCCCCGCCGCCAATCTGCTGAAGGCCTGGGAGAACCAACGGCCGGATAATCTCATTCAGATAGCGGATTCCATTCATATTGCCATCCACCACATAGAGGAGGGGTCCTGTGGTGGATAGAGATGCCGCCCCACACCATGACGCTGCCACCACCGAACCGGTGACGTTGTCTAACGTTAACGTCAGCGAAGCGCTCCCCAGGACGTCTGTAGACACGAACCCGACCGTCGTTGAACTGGAGACTAAACCTGGACTCATCAGTGAACATCACTCGACCCCACTGAACACGTTGCCACCGCAGATGAAGTGTGCACCAGTGACGTCTGGCCGTTCTGTGACGTGGTAGGAGTGGTGGTCGAACAGCCTGGCGACGGCAGCGTAGATTATTGGCTCTCAGACGATTGCGTATGGTTTGATCAGACACTCGAGTTCCAGTCGCAGTCCGCAGATTGTCACGTAATCGGCGTGCAGTGGTTGTGCGTTGACGTAGAGCCACATTGGTGATGTAGCGGTCCTCTCTATTTGTAGTGCTTCGGGGTCTTCCCGAACGTGGACGATTTCGAACAGAATTCGTTGCTTGGTACCGTTGCCACAGTCGGCCAACGACAATCTGACTGACACCAAGTCTCAGAGCAACATTTCTTTGCGTATCGCCATCCTGAATCCAAGCAATAGCCCTTCCTCGATCTTCGATAGTCAGTTGACGTCGTACAATTGTCGAATTTGGAGTGTGCACCGTACACGAACGCAAGCTCCAATTATACGGAAATTCAGCATTGGGAACATGGAATACACATGCAATGCGTGCAAATGAAGCCCTTTGTGAAAAAGCAAGTTATGGGCACTTAGCAGACCTTTCGCTTTCGCCCTAATTTACGTGCAAATGTAAGCATGTTTTCGCCATTAGAACTAGTCGACAGTGTCAATGACAGTGGATTTTAATTCATTTATGGGTTGCTTAGACCCACTTTCGTCAAAATGGAACAATACCATGCGTGACATTATGGTCTAGCTAATATAATTGACTTTCGAAAAATAATGTCGAAAATATCGTCTGACCCTTAAATTCTTTTGAGTAGTATATAGAATATTCGTCACGAGTTTATTTTAATATGTAAAGTGTCAACCGAGTCTATGTTAATTGGTATTTGTCAAGACACTCCATTTTTACATATTAAAAAAAAGAAAAACACGAGTAGCGTATTGTATGTATCATATAACACTTCTAGCACAAATGTTCCTTCGATATTTAGTAAATCACAGTACTAAAGGCGGCTCGATAGGTAATATGACATCATCACGATTAGCACAAATTATTTTGACGTCACGCATTTTATCTAAATCTTAAAAAAACGTAATGCTCAGGTATACGGCTCTTGTTGGCTTGAAACAAGTGACCCATTGAAAGCAACACATTATTACCTAGAAACCCTGCAATTTTGCATATACCTTAAAATTTACATACCATTATTACACGGGTAAATACATAGAGTATAATACATGAGTGGCCGTTAGATACCATTTATCTCACAACGAGTTGTTTTAAAATGTATTCAACGTGCGAAAGCGAGTTTAATACGTTTTTAAACAACGAGTTGTGAGATAAATGATATCTAACGGACACGAATGTATTATTCTATTTCTTACATATCTTCAAAAAAACAAAAAAGGTTTTAAGCAAATTTTAAGATCTGTTTCGACTAAAAGTTATTTACAGCCATTGCACTTGTAGCTGACTTACGCGTCACAGACACATGTTAACTATACACCTCAGAGTAATCGATTTCCACCGTGCTGGGTTTTTTGGTTTCTTTGTGTTTTGTTTTTATTTTTTATTGAACCTGTTCATCACCTAGATTCAGCCAGTCTTGAAATTGTTAGCACACGTACGTGTGTAAACAACTGTGTTATCAAAAATAACGGATTGTGTTCTCGCTAAATTATCACATGGGTTTATGACATGAATATTGTAATGTATATGGCATTAATGCCAATTGTAATATAGAAACTATTATCGTGTAGTTACTATTACCGGAAGTGTTAATATAACAATACCGAGAAGTGTATCCTAGGGTTATGTCATAGTCAAGCAGACGACAAGTCTATGTTCTCAGTGAATAAAAGCACCTATAATGTTTTGATATGAGTTTGTTGAACCAGAATATTACAGATATCATGGGTAATTTATAGGACAAATTGTGCTATGTCTGTACGTGTTTTAAATGAATATTAAAATGTCCTACGTTTGGTAATATATTGTTATATTATACGTGTGTTCCATGAATATTAAAATGTCCTACGTTGGGTAATATAGTGTGTGATGTGTGCACGTGTGTTCCATGAATATTAAAATGTCCTACGTTGGGTAATATAGTGTGTGATGTGTGCACGTGTGTTACATGAATATTAAAATGTCCTACGTTGGGTAATATAGTGTGTGATGTGTGCACGTGTGTTCCATGAATATTAAAATGCCCTACGTTGGGTAATATAGTGTGTGATGTGTGCACGTGTGTTACATGAATATTAAAACGTCCTTCGTTGGGTAATATAGTGTGTGATGTGTGCACGTGTGTTCCATGAATATTAAAATGTCTTATGTTGGGTAATATAGTGTGTGATGTGTGCACGTGTGTTACATGAATATTAAAATGTCTTATGTTGGGTAATATACTGTGTGATGTGTGCACGTGTGTTACATGAATATTAAAATGTCTTATGTTGGGTAATATACTGTGTGATGTGTGCACGTGTGTTACATGAATATTAAAATGTATTATATACATAGCAATGAAATGTATAGATCTACCATAGAAACCATAAAAGTCATATCCGGTGAAAAGTCATATTTTCACTGTATTTTAGCTATTTAAAGTGAAAATATAGAAATAGTATTTACTTTTTTTGTAAAACTACGTGATTAAATGATCTCCCTTTGTCTCGTTTCTTCGTATTTAAATTTGATGATTACCAATGAATCTGATCGTATTTGAAAAACAAAATGTAATTTAAACAACTGTAACTATAAAAAAAAGTAATATGAAGTGCAATTACGATAAAATATCTAAAACGAATTGAATACGAAGCTAAATAATGATGACACAATGTAGTGTCATCGAGAGTAACGGCGTTCAATTCGTTTTGTTTTTGTGTGAGTTTTTGGAGGATCGCTTTGTCAGGTATGTTTGCACCGCAGTATTATTACATAAATGTTAATAAAGATAAATTTTATTCGTTTCTTTTTAAAAGTCTATGGTCAAGTAAATTTTCTGGAAAAGTTCCATAGGAAGAAATATATCATGTCGTTATGTGTTTTGGATAGGATAAGCGAAATATATTACCAAAAAGCGAATGATATTGTTAAAAATTTGGAAATATGTATGTAATAAATATAGCATTTCGTGGTGGGGGTTTTCCGAATACGATTTTTATGTTAACGAGTGATGTGTGAAAATCAAATTTTCAAACATCACTCGTTGATATAAAAATCGTATTCGAAAAAAAACCATGAAATATTTTGTAATATTTGTACGTGTGTTACATGAATATTAAAATGGCTGACGTTGGGCAATATATTGTGTGATGTATGCACGTGTTTACATGCATATTAAAATGGCTCACGTTGATTATTATATTGTGTGATGTATTCTCGTGTTTACATGCATACTAAAACGTCTGTATGTCTGACACATGATTATCAGAACGTCTTACTTTGGGTAGTATTGTGGGTAGTTGGGAGACTCGAGGTAGCGAAACTGCGAGTCAGCATATAGATCTTCCGTGTAGCCAGGAGTACAGGCTGGAAAAAACAAAAACATTGCATGTTAAACTTACTGCTTAAACCTAACTGTGGCATGCAGGTTTATGACATTGTCGAAAGAAAGCAAAGCGGCTTACATAGAAAGAGTGACTCTCCCCCCCCCCCCTCCCTCTCACCCGTGACGCGCCTGTTACCAGTTTTACAAGTTTACTTACATCAAAAGACTGACCCCCCCCCCCCCCGTGACGCCCCTGTTACCAGTTTTACAAGTTTACCTTCATCGTGATACTGCCCACCGTGACGCCCCTGTTACCAATATTTTACAAGTTTACTTTCATCGTGATACTGACCCCCACCCCTCATGCCCCTGTTACGTTTTACAAGTTTGCTTTCATAGTGATACTGACCACCCTCCACCACGTGACGCGCCTGTTACCAATTTTACAAGGTTACTAATACATCGTGAGACTGACCGCCCCCCCCCCCCCATCTCACCGTGACGCCCCTGTTACCAGTTTTACAAGTTTACTTACACCGCGACTCTGAGTATTTGAGTCTAAAGCCGTTGTCGTTGATGTTGAGGTTGGTGATAAACTCGACAAACATCGTCTGCCCTTTACTTTCGTATGTTGGAGTCTGACCCCCGCAGAAACTTCCCAGTCTCTTTGTTGAGTTGTCCGGACCTAGGAAACGGAAATTACAATGTCAGGTGTACGGATTAAAATTGAAAAATAATTTTTACAAAAAAAGAAAAACAAAAGACAGACATGCCAACCATGTCACAGGCTTTTTAGCACCAATTGCCGCTAAACTGAGCAATGGGCGGACATGGTTCCAACAAAACGAGTGTCCCATTATTCCTGTGTTTTATGTTTTATTGTATTGGAATCAGACCTGATTGGACTCTAGGTTGTGTAATTTTGTGAATGACAGAAAGGTAAACATTGTTTTATTCAAATTGTGTTGCTAAAGAGGCTAATGTTTTATACTCGGCAACAGGCTAACGTTGTATCATCGGCCATATGATATTAAGTGTCATCGGCAATATGCTAATCTTATATCCTCGGCAACAGGCTAAGTTGTATCCTCGGCAACAAGCTAACGTTGTATCCTCGGCAATAGGCTAATCTGTATCCTCGGCAGTAGGTTAATCTTATATCTTCAGCTAATCCTGTATCCTTGATAACAGGCTAGTGTTGTATCCTTGGTGACATTCCTACGTAGAATTCAAAATATATCAGGACATGGGTGAGGATGGGAAAAGTCAAATTCGTTCTGAGGTGTTATCCGAAATGAAAATTAAAATAAGAGAAGTACTAAATAAAATGTTTCAGTAAGTTCTGTCCTGCACTCAATGTATAAATCACCATTCGAAAACGACATCATGTGAGGGTCCATCTTTAATGCGAGGGAGGGGGGAGAGCGTGTCACTACAGGCGCGTTCGATGTCTCTGTTCTAGATGCGATAGGTGTAGGTCCCATAAACCTGATAATGATAATGTCTGTGTTCTAGATGCGATAGGTGCAGGTCCCATAAACCTGATAATGATAATGTCTGTGTTCTAGATGCGATAGGTGCAGGTCCCATAAACCTGATAATGATAATGTCTGTGTTCTAGATGCGATAGGTGCAGGTCCCATAAACCTGATAATGATAATGTCTGTGTTCTAGATGCGATAGGTGCAGGTCCCATAAACCTGATAATGATAATGTCTGTGTTCTAGATGCGATAGGTGTAGGTCCCATAAACCTGATAATGATAATGTCTGTGTTCTAGATGCGATAGGTGTAGGTCCCATAAACCTGATAATGATAATGTCTCTGTTCTAGATGCGAAAAAAAAAAAATAATAATAATAATAATAAATAAATAAATAAATAAATTTCTACATGTATTATTTAAACATTATGTGTACTCTAAAAATGTGTATAATAAAATCAGTCAGTCAGTCAAGCATTAAATAATAAATACATAACTAAATAATCAACAAAAAAATAAAAAAATAATCAACAAATAAATAAATAATCAACAAATAAATAAATCAACAAATAAATAATCAACAAATAAATAAATAAATAATCAACAAATAAATAAATTAAATAAATAAATAAGTGAACGTACCGTCATACACCTCTACGGAGTCGGCCATACAGTGGTAACTGGACTCGATGTTCGAGTTGAGAACCTCCAACCTGACCTTGGCTTTGCTATCTTCCGTCGTGATCCGCCACCAACAGTACATGTTACTGTAATGTAAATCACCAGTCGTGTTTTAGTTTATTAAACTTACATACGTGTAATGTTATAAGCAGTACATGTTACTGTAATGTCAATCACCAGTCGTGTTTTAGTTTATTAAACATACATACGTGTAATGCTATCAACAGTACATGTTACTGTAATGTCAATCACCAGTCGTGTTTTAGTTTATTAAACTTACATACGTGTAATGCTATCAACAGTACATGTTACTGTAATGTCAATCACCAGTCGTGTTTTAGTTTAGTGAACTTGCACACGTGTAATGCTATCAGCAGTACATGTTACTGTAATGTCAATCACCAGTCGTGTTTTAGTTTAGTGAACTTGCACACGTGTAATGCTATCAACAGTACATGTTACTGTAATGTCAATCACCAGTCGTGTTTTAGTTTAGTGAAGTTACATACGTGTAATGTTACCAACAGTACATGTTACTGTAATGTCAATCACCAGTCGTGTTTTAGTTTATTATACTTACATACGTGTAATGTTACCAACAGTACATGTTACTGTAATTTAAATCACCAGTCGTGTTTTAATTTATTATACTTACATACGTGTAATGTTACCAACAGTACATGTTACTGTAATGTCAATCACCAGTCGTGTTTTAATTTATTAAACTTACATACGTGTAATGCTATCAACAGTACATGTTACTGTAATGTCAATCACCAGTCGTGTTTTAGTTTATTAAACTTACATACGTGTAATGTTATCAACAGTACATGTTACTGTAATGTCAATCACCAGTCGTGTTTTAGTTTATTATACTTACATACGTGTAATGCTATCAACAGTACATGCTACTGTAATGTAAATCACCAGTCGTGTTTTAGTTTAGTAAACTTGCATACGTGTAATGCTATCAACAGTACATGTTACTGTAATGTCAATCACCAGTCGTGTTTTAGTTTAGTAAACTTACATACGTGTAATGTTACCAACAGTACATGTTACTGTAATGTAAATCACCAGCCGTGTTTTAGTTTATTATACTTACATACGTGTAATATTACCAACAGTACATGTTACTGTAATGTAAATCACCAGTCGTGTTTTAGTTTAGTGAACTTACATACGTGTAATGTTAACAACAGTAGATGTTACTGTTAATTAAATCACCAGTCGTGTTTTAGTTTATTATACTTGCATACGTGTAATGTTATCAACAGTACATGTTACTGTAATGTCAATCACCAGTCGTGTTTTAGTGTATTATACTTACATACGTATAATGTTATCAACAGTGCATGTTACTGTTAATTAAATCACCAGTCGTGTTTTAGTTTATTATACTTGTATACGTATAATGTTAACAACAGTAGATGTTACTGTTAATTAAATCACCAGTCGTGTTTTAGTTTATTAAACTTAAATACGTGTAATGTTAACAACAGTGCATGTCACTGTAATGCAAATCACCAGTCGTGTTTTAGTTTAATAAACTTACATACGTGTAATGTTACCAACAGTACATGTTACTGTAATGTAAATCACCAGTCGTGTTTTAGTTTATTATACTTACATACGTATAATGCTATTAACAGTACATGTTACTGTAATGTAAATCACCAGTCGTGTTTTAGTTTATTAAACTTACATACGTGTAATGTTAACAACAGTAGATGTTACTGTTAATTATATCACCAGTCGTGTTTTAGTTTATTAAACTTACATACGTGTAATGTTATAAGCAGTACATGTTACTGTAATGTAAATCACCAGTCGTGTTTTAGTTTCTTAAACATACATACGTGTAATGCTATCAACAGTACATGTTACTGTAATGTCAATCACCAGTCGTGTTTTAGTTTAGTGAACTTGCACACGTGTAATGCTATCAGCAGTACATGTTACTGTAATGTCAATCACCAGTCGTGTTTTAGTTTAGTGAACTTGCACACGTGTAATGCTATCAACAGTACATGTCACTGTAATGTCAATCACCAGTCGTGTTTTAGTTTAGTGAACTTACATACGTGTAATGTTACCAACAGTACATGTTACTGTAATGTCAATCACCAGTCGTGTT
This sequence comes from Gigantopelta aegis, assembly GCF_016097555.1. Lineage (NCBI taxonomy): Eukaryota > Metazoa > Mollusca > Gastropoda > Neomphalida > Peltospiridae > Gigantopelta > Gigantopelta aegis. Next base: position 671,011 of record NC_054705.1, read on the forward strand.
TTAGTTTATTGTACTTAAATACGTGTAATGCTATCAACAGTACATGCTACTGTAATGTAAATCACCAGTCGTGTTTTAGTTTAGTAAACTTACATACGTGTAATGCTATCAACAGTACATGTAACTGTAATGTCAGTCACCAGTCGTGTTTTAGTTTAGTAAACTTACATACGTGTAATGTTACCAACATTACATGTTACTGTAATGTAAATCACCAGTCGTGTTTTAGTTTATTATACTTACATACGTGTAATGTTACCAACAGTACATGTTACTGTTGTGTCAATCACCAGTCGTGTTTTAGTTTATTAAACTTACATACGTGTAATGCTATCAACAGTACATGTTACTGTAATGTCAATCACCAGTCGTGTTTTAGTTTATTAAACTTACATACGTGTAATGTTAACAACAGTAGATGTTACTGTTAATTAAATCACGGTATCTGGGAGACATTGCAGGTAGGCCACACGATGCCCCTACGATGTCGCGACAACGTACGGGCATCGTACGGTGATATCACGGTGGCCGTAAGGCCATCTTACGATACCCTTGCGATGTAGATAAAATTTGTTGGCCCGAAAAAATGTGTCAGCCCGAAGGGTCCCCGTAAGCACACCATATCTAATGTGACCATGGCAAAAACTTTGGGAAAACCCTACGATTCATTCCCGATGTCGCGGACGCCAGGACGCCGTTCGGTTACACCCCCCCCCCCCCTGCCCCCCCCCCCCCCCCCCCCCCCCCACACACACACACCGCACGGCGATCGGTGCATTTATGACTAATGCCTAATTCACATTTGGCCTGCGATGGGTCTACGGATCCTTCCCGTATCCCCCTTTCCGTGCGGCCTCCGTGCGGAGGCAGGAGGCGGCTGTGAGATTTTCCTACGGATTCACGGGCGCCGCGGACTCTACAATTTTGTTTAGCGAGAGGCAGGATTTTAGGTGGACATTGGGGAAAAAAAATTAATCGTACGGAGATTGTAGGCTCTTGAGACAATCGCACGGCCCTCGCACAGCTATCGCAAGCCTCTGCATGGAAGCCGCACGGGCTCCGTACGATTTCCGTGCGGAGGCTGCGGAGACTGCACGGCAACTGCACTGAAATTGCACGATTTCGGTACACTCTCCGCGCAGCCTCTGTACGGCTTTGCCCCGGCCTGCCCCCGAGGGCCTGTACGAGAAATCGCACGATGCTTGTACACAACGTAAACACATACGCCGTAGCCCGTAGCCACCTACGATGCCTCAAAAATCGTACGGAAAATCGTAGACCCATTTATCGCACGGTGCCCGGAGCAAATGTGAACCAGGCATGAATAAGTACTCTTCAAAAGTGTTTTCTTCTTCTTCCATTGTTTCGATTTCTTGTTTTTTTGTGGGAGGGTGTTTTTTGTTTGTTTGTTTGGTTGGTTCTTTTTTGTTTAGTTTTTTCGGGGGTGGGGGTGGGGTGGAGTGTCTCTATGGTGCTGGCATTATTCCATTAATTAGAACAGCGGGAATGTGGTAATATTTACCACTTACCTGGGGTATCGGTTTGGGTGTTCCGGCGAGAATGTGGTAATATTCACCACTTACCTGGGATATCGGTTTGGGTGTCCGGGCGAAATTATTAATCCACCAGAAGATGAGGCGATCAGATTCCGTCCACATGTTTCATTTATTGTACCCTCTAGAAATAGCAAAACAATAACACATGAGACAAGGAAAAGAACAGCAACAGCAGAAGAAGAGACAATAGGTATACGATATATATATTTATATATATTTATATATATATATATATATATATATATATATATATATATATATATATACTGAACAAAATAAGAAACTTCCGCTAACTTTGCTTGAACATAACTTGATGAAAACAAACCGGGGGAATAATTGTTATATATGAGTTTAAAGAGTGTTCCATGGTGCATCGTTTGGTGCACAAATCATGGCCATAGGTTAACAGAAACTGGGAGAAATTTTCTCCAAGTGTGGTAGGGGTTACAAATAAAAACACCCACTTAATAACGGGTATGACCACCTCTTGAATTGACCACTGCAGTGCATCGCAGGCGCATAGAATTGACTAAAGTGTTGATTTCTGCCTGTGGAATATTGTTCCATTCCTGAATGAGCGCTTGACGAAGTTCGTTGACGTTAGCGGGTGGGTTGGGACGACGCCTCAATCGTCTGTCCAGACTATCCCAAACATGCTCGATGGGGTTGAGATCAGGATTTTTGCGGGCCAGTCATCAATGAAATCAATGTTATTTGTCCTAAGAAAATTTACAGTGTCTCTAGCTGTATGAGAGGTGGCATTATCATGCTGAAAAATCGAGATGTTGGCGTTGTTATGGAACAGAGGAGCGAGAATGTCATCGCGGTAACGTTGAGCATTTAAATTGCCATCAATGACGACTAGTGGTGAACGATAACCATGGGCAATGGCTGCCCAGACCATGACAGAACCCCAACCCCCGAAACGATCTCGTTCAAGAACACAACAGTCAGCATAGTGTTCATTTGTCCTACGGTAGACGCGCACCCTTCCATCACCACGTTGTAAAGAAAATCTGGATTCATCCGAAAAAAGAACGGTATTCCAGCGTCGCTGTATCCAACGAGTGTGTACACGTGCCCAATTAAGACGATTTAGACGATGACGTTGCGTTAAAACGCACCCGACGTAAGGACGTCGTGCTTGTAAACCGTTCTCCCGCAGACGATTACGAACAGTTTGCCCACTGATTCGGTTATTATGAAGCCCAGGTGTGTTAGCAGCAGTAGCAGTGGCAGTTTGGAATCGATTGCGCAAATGCGTGTTCATGATATAGCGGTCTTGACCACGCGTTATAACACGCGGACGTCCTGTCGTTCGAAATCTTAAGCGAAGAATCTTAAGCGAAGATTTCGTATCGCTCGACTAGAACTCCCAACATGCCTTGCAACGTCTTCTGTCGACATGCCAGCATCAAGCATGCCAATCGCCCGTTCGCGTAAATTATTGGGTATTCTTGACATACTAAAAATGCTACAATGTAAAAAACGTTAATTGTTTAACAAATTTTGAAGCGTTTTCGATCACTTGACAACAATGTCAGTAAGACAAGTAAAACAAATTGACCGAATACTACACGGGACATGTCGAACCATGCATGCACGTGCAAATTGAATTTCACATTGTCGACGATTAACAGTGCAAAACTAATCGATAAAATTCATGAATCCTGATAATACAGCTCAAGACTAATACTACCTATATAATTTCATTACACAATGAATTCTTTAACACAACAAATACTATATGTACAAATGGGAAGTTTATTTTTTTGTTCAGTATATATATATATATATATATATATATATATATATATATATATATATATATATATATATATATATATATATATATATAAAGATAGACAGACAGACAGACAGGCAGACATACAAAGAGAGAGGTACCGATTTATGGCATGTAATTTTGACATATATTCTTATGAGATAAAACTTGCTTCATTTTTCCATTAATAGCAATGGTTCTTTTTTTATGCACCATCCCAGACAGAATAGTATTTGCCACTGCCATCAATATGCCAGTCATGGTGCACTGGCTGGAACAAGAAATAGCCAAATGGGGGGGGTCAATGACAGACCGACGGCATATCAGCCTACTGAGGTACTACTGAGCTATGTCCCTCCCCATCTGCCGAGTGATGTACCACTGAGCTATGTCCCTCCCCAACAGCCGAGTGATGTATCACTGAGCTATGTCCCTCCCCATCAGTCGAGTGATGAAACACTGAGCTATGTCCCTCCCCATCAGCCGAGTGATGTACCACTGAGCTATGTCCATCCCCATCAGTCGAGTGATGTACCATTGAGCTATGACCCTCTCCATCAGTCGAGTGATGTACCAGTAAGCTATATCCCTCCCCATCAGCCGAGTGATGTACCAGTAAGCTATGTCCCTCCCCATCAGTCGAGTGATGTACTACTGATCTATGTCCCTCCCCATCAGTCGAGTGATGTACCACTGAGCTATGTCCCTCCCCATCAGCCGAGTGATGTACCACTGAGCTATGTCCCTCCCCATCAGCAGAGTGATGCACCAGTAAGCTATGTCCCTCCCCATCAGCCGAGTGATGTACCAGTAAGCTATGTCCCTCCCCATCAGCCGAGTGATGTACCAGTAAGCTATGTCCCTCCCCATCAGTCGAGTGATGTACCACTGATCTATGTCTCTCCCCATCAGTCGAGTGATGTACCAGTAAGCTATGTCCCTCCCCATCAGTCGAGTGATGTACCACTGAGCTATGTCCATCCCCATCAGCCGAGTCATGTACCAGTAAGCTATGTCCCTCCCCATCAGTCGAGTGATGTACCACTGAGCTATGTCCCTCCCCATCAGTCGAGTGATGTACCACTGAGCTATGTCCCTCCCCATCAGCCGAGTGATGTACCACTGAGCTATGTCCCTCCCCATCAGCAGAGTGATGCACCAGTAAGCTATGTCCCTCCCCATCAGCCGAGTGATGTACCAATAAGCTATGTCCCTCCCCATCAGCCGGGTGATGTACCAGTAAGCTATGTCCCTCCCCATCAGTCGAGTGATGTACCACTGATCTATGTCTCTCCCCATCAGTCGAGTGATGTACCAGTAAGCTATGTCCCTCCCCATCAGTCGAGTGATGTACCACTGAGCTATGTCCATCCCCATCAGCCGAGTGATGTACCACTGAGCTATGTCCCTCCCCATCAGCAGAGTGATGCACCAGTAAGCTATGTCCCTCCCCATCAGTCGAGTGATGTACCAGTAAGCTATGTCCATCCCCATCAGCCGAGTGATGTACCACTGAGCTATGTCCCTCCCCATCAGCCGAGTGATGTACCACTGAGCTATGTCCCTCTCCATCAGCCGAGTGATGCACCACTGAGCTATGTCCCTCCCCATCAGCAGAGTGATGCACCAGTAAGCTATGTCCCTCCCCAACAGCCGAGTGATGCACCACTGACCTATGTCCCTCCCTATGAGCCGAGTGATGAACCACTGAGCTATGTCCCTCCCCATGAGCCGAGTGATGTATCACTGAGCTATGTCCCTCCCCATCAGCCGAGTGAGGTACCTGTAAGCTATGTCCCTCGCCATCAGCCGAGTGATGCACCACTGAGCTATGTCCCTCCCCATCAGTCGAGTGATGTATCACTGAGGTATGTCCCTCCCCATCAGTCGAGTGATGTACCACTGAGCTATGTCCCTCCCCATCAGTCGAGTGATGTATCACTGAGCTATGTCCCTCCCCATCAGCCGAGTGATGTACCAGTAAGCTATGTCCCTCCCCATCAGCCGAGTGATGTACCACTGAGCTATGTCCCTCCCTATGAGCCGAGTGATGAACCACTGAGCTATGTCCCTCCCCATGAGCCGAGTGATGTATCACTGAGCTATGTCCCTCCCCATCAGCCGAGTGATGTACCTGTAAGCTATGTCCCTCGCCATCAGCCGAGTGATGCACCACTGAGCTATGTCCCTCCCCATCAGTCGAGTGATGTATCACTGAGCTATGTCCCTCCCCATCAGCCGAGTGATGCACCACTGAGCTATGTCCCTCCCCATCAGTCGAGTGATGTATCACTGAGCTATGTCCCTCCCAATCAGTCGAGTGATGTACCACTGACCTATGTCCCTCCCCATCAGCCGAGTGATGTACCACTGAGCTATGTCCCTCCCCATCAGCCGAGTGATGTATCACTGAGCTATATCCCTCCCCATGACCCGGACGAGTGATGTATCACTGCGTTATGTCCCTCCCCGTCAGCCGAGTGATGCACCACTGAGTTATGTCCCTCCCCATCAGCCGAGTGATGTACCAGTAAGCTATGTCCCTCCCCATCAGCCGAGTGATGTACCAGTAATATATGTCCCTCCCCATCACCCGGCCGCGTGATGTACCACTCAACTATGTCCCTCCCCATCAGCCGAGTCATGTACCACTGAGCTATGTCCCTCCCCATCAGCCGAGTGATGTATCACTGAGCTATATCCCTCCCCATGACCCGGACGAGTGATGTATCACTGCGTTATGTCCCTCCCCGTCAGCCGAGTGATGCACCACTGAGTTATGTCCCTCCCCATCAGCCGAGTGATGTACCAGTAAGCTATGTCCCTCCCCATCAGCCGAGTGATGTACCAGTAATATATGTCCCTCCCCATCAGTCGAGTGATGTACCAGTAAGCTATGTCCCTCCCCATCAGCCGAGTGATGTACCACTGAGCTATGTCCCTCCCCATCAGCCGAGTGATGTACCACTGAGCTATGTTCCTCCCCATCAGCCGAGTTATGCACCACTGAGCTATGTCCCTCCCCATCAGCAGAGTGATGCACCAGTAAGCTATGTCCCTCCCCATCAGCCGAGTGATGTACCACTGAGCTATGTCCCGCCCCATCAGTCGAGTGATGTACCACTGAGCTATGTCCCTCCTTATCAGCCGAGTGATATTACACTGAGCTATGTCCCTCCCCATCTGCCGGGTGATGTAACACTGAGCTATGTCCCTCCCCATCAGTCGAGTGATGTACCACTGAGCTATGTCACTCCCCATCAGTCGAGTGATGTAACACTCAGCTATGTCCCTCCCCATCTGCCGAGTGATGTACCACTGAGCTATGTCCCTCCCCATCAATCGAGTGATGTAACACTGAGCTATGTCCCTCCCCATCAGCCGAGTGATGTACCACTGAACTATGTCCCTCCCCATCAGTCGATTGATGTATCACTGAGCTATGCCCCTCCCCATCAGTCGAGTGATGTACCACTGAGCTATGTCCCTCCCCATCAGCCGCGTGATGTACCACTGAGCTATATCCCTCCCCGTCAGCCGAGTGATGTACCACTGAGCTATGTCCCTCCCCATCATTCGAGTGATGTACCAGTAAACTATGTCCCTCCCCATCAGTCGAGTGATAGACCACTGAGCTATGACCTCCCCATCAGCCGAGTGATGTATCACTGAGCTATGTCCCTCCCCATCAGCCGAGTGATGCACCACTGAGCTATGTCCCTCTCCATCAGCCGAGTGGTGTACCACTGAGCTATGTCCCTCCCCATCAGCCGAGTGATGCACCACTGAGTTATGTCCCTCCCCATCAGCCGAGTGATGCACCACTGAGTTATGTCCCTCCCCACCAGCCGAGTGATGTACCACTGAGCTATGTCCCTCCCCATAAGCCGAGTGATGTACCAGTAAGCTATGTCCCTCCCCATCAGCCAAGTGATGTACCAGTAAGCTATGTCCCTCCCCATCAGCCGAGTGATGTACCACTGAACTATGTCCCTCCCTATCAGCCGAGGGATGTATAACTGAGCTATGTCCCTCCCCATCAGCCGAGTGATGCATCACTGAGCTGTGTCCCTCCCCATCAGCCGAGTGATGTATCACTGAGCTATGTCCCTCCCCATCACCCGGCCGAGTGATATACCACTGAACTATGTCCCTCCCCATCAGCCGAGTGATGTACCACTGAGCTATGTCCCTCCCCATCAGCCGAGTGATATACCACTGAGCTATGTCCCTCCCCATCAGCCGAGTGATGTATCACTGAGCTATGTCCCTCCCCATCTGCCGAGTGATGTACCACTGAGCTATGTCCCTCCCCATCAATCGAGTGATGTAACACTGAGCTATGTCCCTCCCCATCAGCCGAGTGATGTACCACTGAACTATGTCCCTCCCCATCAGTCGATTGATGTATCACTGAGCTATGCCCCTCCCCATCAGTCGAGTGATGTACCACTGAGCTATGTCCCTCCCCATCAGCCGCGTGATGTACCACTGAGCTATATCCCTCCCCGTCAGCCGAGTGATGTACCACTGAGCTATGTCCCTCCCCATCATTCGAGTGATGTACCAGTAAACTATGTCCCTCCCCATCAGTCGAGTGATAGACCACTGAGCTATGACCTCCCCATCAGCCGAGTGATGTATCACTGAGCTATGTCCCTCCCCATCAGCCGAGTGATGCACCACTGAGCTATGTCCCTCTCCATCAGCCGAGTGGTGTACCACTGAGCTATGTCCCTCCCCATCAGCCGAGTGATGCACCACTGAGTTATGTCCCTCCCCATCAGCCGAGTGATGCACCACTGAGTTATGTCCCTCCCCACCAGCCGAGTGATGTACCACTGAGCTATGTCCCTCCCCATAAGCCGAGTGATGTACCAGTAAGCTATGTCCCTCCCCATCAGCCAAGTGATGTACCAGTAAGCTATGTCCCTCCCCATCAGCCGAGTGATGTACCACTGAACTATGTCCCTCCCTATCAGCCGAGGGATGTATAACTGAGCTATGTCCCTCCCCATCAGCCGAGTGATGCATCACTGAGCTGTGTCCCTCCCCATCAGCCGAGTGATGTATCACTGAGCTATGTCCCTCCCCATCACCCGGCCGAGTGATATACCACTGAACTATGTCCCTCCCCATCAGCCGAGTGATGTACCACTGAGCTATGTCCCTCCCCATCAGCCGAGTGATATACCACTGAGCTATGTCCCTCCCCATCAGCCGAGTGATGTATCACTGAGCTATGTCCCTCCCCATGACCCGGCCGAGTGATGTATCACTGAGTTATGTCCCTCCCCATCAGCCGAGTGATGCACCACTGAGTTATGTCCCTCCCCATCAGCCGAGTGATGTACCAGTAAGCTATGTCCCTCCCCATCAGCCGAGTGATGCATCACTGAGCTGTGTCCCTCCTCATCAACCGAGTGATGTACCACTGAGCTATGTCCTCCCAATCAGTCGAATGATGTACCAGTGAGCTATGTCCCTCCCCATCAACCGAGTGATGTACCACTGAGCTATGTCCCTCCCCATCAGTCGAGTGATGTACCACTGAGCTATGTCCCTCCCCATCAGTCGAGTGATGTACCACTGAGCTATGTCCCTCCCCATCAGCCGAGTGATGTACCACTGAGCTATGTCCCTCCCCATCAGCCGAGTGATGTACCACTGAGTTATGTCCCTCCCCATCAGTCGAGTGATGTATCACTGAGCTATGTCCCTCCCCATCAGCCGAGTGATGTACCACTGAGCTATGTCCCTCCCCATCACCCGGCCGAGTGATGTATCACTGAGCTATGTCCCTCCCCATCACCCGGCCGAGTGATGTATCACTGAGCTATGTGCCTCCCCATCAGTCGAATGATGTACCACTGAGCTATGTGCCTCCCCATCAGTCGAGTGATGTACCACTGAGCTATGTGCCTCCCCATCACCCGGCCGAGTGATTTACCACTGAGCTATGTGCCTCCCCATCAGTCGAGTGATGTACCACTGAGCTATGTGCCTCCCCATCACCCGGCCGAGTGATTTACCACTGAGCTATGTCCCCCCCCCCCCCCCCCCCTTCAGTCGAGTGATGTACCACTGAGCTATGTGCCTCCCCATCAGCCGAGTGATGTACCACTGAGCTATGTCCCTCCCCATCAGCCGAGTGATGTACCACTGAGCTATGTCCCTCCCCATCAGTCGAGTGATGTACCACTGAGCTATGTGCCTCCCCATCAGCCGAGTGATGTACCACTGAGCTGTGTGCCTCCCCATCAGCCGAGTGAGGTATCACTGAGCTATGTCCCTCCCCATCAGCCGAGTGATGTATCACTGAGCTATGTGCCTCCCCATCAGTCGGGTGATGTACCACTGAGCTATGTCTCTCCCCATCACCCGGCCGAGTGATTTACCACTGAGCTATGTCCCTCCCCATCAGCCGAGTGATGTACCAGTGAGCTATGTCTCTCCCCATCAGTCGAGTGATGTACCACTGAGCTATGTGCCTCCCCATCAGCCGAGTGATGTACCACTGAGCTATGTCCCTCCCCATCAGTCGAGTGATGTACCACTGAGCTATGTCTCTCCCCATCACCCGGCCGAGTGATTTACCACTGAGCTATGTCCCTCCCCATCAGCCGAGTGATGTACCAGTGAGCTATGTCTTTCCCCATCAGTCGAGTGATGTACCACTGAGCTATGTCCCTCCCCATCAGCCGAGTGATGTACCAGTGAGCTATGTCTCTCCCCATCAGCCGAGTGATGTACCACTGAGTTATGTCCCTCCCCATCAGTCGAGTGATGTATCACTGAGCTATGTCCCTCCCCATCAGCCGAGTGATGTACCAGTAAGCTATGTCCCTCCCCATCAGTCGAGTAATGTACTAGTGAGCTATGTCCCTCCCCATCAGCCGAGTGATGTAGCACTGAGTTATGTCCCTCCCCATCAGCCGAGTGATGTACCACTGAGCTATGTCCATCCCCATCAGCCGAGTGATGTATCACTGAGCTATATCCCTCCCCATGACCCGGACGAGTGATGTATCACTGCGTTATGTCCCTCCCCATCAGCCGAGTGATGTATGATTGAGCTATGTCCCTCCCCATCAGCCGAGTGATGTACCAGTGAGCTATGTCCTGCCCCTGACAGACATAGAAAGCAAGCAATCTTGGGGTTGCGTAGACAAGTCACTAACCAATCAGAATGTAGTACTTGAGCTGGAATCCTCGCTTTGTTGATGACGAATCGGTTCTAAACCAGAGGAGCATGCTGTCTTGTGACCCCTCAAACACCGGACTGTTCACACCACACCACACTCCCAGGCGTCGGTGTGTTCGGGTCGGACCTAAAACACAAGTTGTAATATGTACGAATCTGAGGTCGTCGGACCCGGGGAGCCAGGGGAGGCAGTTGCCGCCAAACTATTTGAGGCAAGAAACGATTCTTCTTAAACAGAAATTGATAATTGGATCGTCTATACCTATACATATAGGGATATTTGATAATTCTTCGCTGGAGTCACTCTCTTACCTACACCTCGCCTCTCCGTCACCAACCCCTCTCCTCTCCCTCAACCACTCCTTATCCACCCCTCCCTCTCTCTCTCTCTGTCTCTCTCTCTCATCCACACCTCCCCTCTCCCTTACCCACCCCTCCACTCTCCCTCACCCACCCCTCCTCCCTCACCAACCCCTCTCCTCTCCCTCACCCACCCCTCCACTCTCCCTCACCCACCCCTCCACTCTCCGTCACACACCCTTCACCACTCCCAACCCTCTCCTCTCCCTCACCCACTCATCATCCACCCCTCTATCACACCCACACCTAGCCTCTCCACCACTTAAAACAAAACGACATACCATCATAAACAGAGACGTTGTCATAGGCACAGTTGTTTTCCAACTCGGAGCCTAACACTTCGATCCTGACGACGTAGTCTATGTAGCCTGTTTCTGCCCAGATCACCCACGTACAGTTCACATTGCTGAAAAACAAAGCGTACTAAGTTACCGACGAGAATGAGCATCACGTGTGACAAAACAGAAATACTTTATATTTCTGTATATTCATTTTATTGTGTTCAAATCCATCTCACCACTCTCCACCCCACTCTCACTCTCACTCTCACACTCTCTCTCTCTCTCTCTCTCTCTCTCTCTCTCTCTCTCTCTCTCTCTCTCTCTCTCTCTCTCTCTCTCTCTCTCTCTCTCTCTCTCTCTCTTTCTCTTTCTCTTTCTGTCTCTCTCTCTCATTCAGTTTTGTGTATATATGTGTACATGTGCCTGTGTGTATTTGTGTACGTGTGTGTGTGTGTTTGTGTACGCGTGTGTGTGTTTGTGTACGCGTGTGTGTGCGTATGCGTGTGCGTGCGTGCGTCACTCACTTTGCATATCCCCCAGGGTATCCTGGAGATATAAGGTATTTGTGTTCCGTGTTTGCCGTTAGGTTGAACTCACACCGAGTCAGGTCAGCTGAAATTAGAAATAAAACCAGCTAGATGACACAATTAGGATGAACTCACATCGAGTCAGGTTGGCTGGAATTAGAAATAAAATCAGCTAGATGACACAATTAGGATGAACTCACATCGAGTCAGGTTGGCTGGAATTAGAAATAAAACCAGCTAGATGACACAATTAGGATGAACTCACACCGAGTCAGGTCAGCTGGAATTATAAACAAAACCAGCAAGATGACATTGTTATGTTGAACTCACACCGAGTCAGGTCAGCTGGATTTAAAAACAAAACCAGCTAGATGACATTGTTATGTTGAACTCACACCGAGTCAGGTCAGCTGGAATTAAAAACAAAACCAACTAGATGACATTGTTATGTTGAACTCACACCGAGTCAGGTCAGCTGGAATTATAAACAAAACCAGCTAGATGACATTGTTATGTTGAACTCACACCGAGTCAGGTCAGCTGGAATTATAAACAAAACCAGCTAGATGACATTGTTATGTTGAACTCACACCGAGTCAGGTCAGCTGGATTTAAAAACAAAACCAGCTAGATGACATTGTTATGTTGAACTCACATCGAGTCAGGTCAGCTGGATTTAAAAACAAAACCAGCTAGATGACATTGTTATGTTGAACTCACACCGAGTCAGGTCAGCTGGAATTATAAACAAAACCAGTTAGATGACATTGTTATGTTGAACTCACACCGAGTCAGGTCAGCTGGATTTAAAAACAAAACCAGCTAGATGACATTGTTAGGTTGAACTCGCACCGAACAGTGTAACTACAGAACTGGAACAACATGCAGATATAAACCTGTATTGGGTCAGGTGAGTCGGGTTTGGCTGCAGATGATTTTATTAAATTACAAGTTCCATTTTTATACAGAGAACACTTTATCGTTGTGCCATTATTTCCACTGCCTGTCCAGTAAATATTTTAAACAAGCTACGCATTTTGTAGGCCAACAGGCGGATAGACATTTGAAATATTCTAACAACCTAACCAAGACTTGTGCTCTTTAAGACAGGTTTTTTTGTTGTTGTTTTGGGGGGTTTTTTTTGGAGGGGTGTGTGTTAAATTCCACGAAATACATCGAGCGTCCTACCCTCCCCGTGTAGGATATATCTGTCAATTCTCAGCCATGATTATCTTACACTACGGAACGTTAGTCATCTGTCACTGGTAAAGCTGGTCTGACCCATGGCACTAACTAACGATCGCCGGTATACGGGATGTATATCAGGAGGATGCAGGTGTCGCTGACCACACTGTGAAGTGAGGATAACTTTGATCGCTGGTGTTAAAAACAGTACCCCAAACTTTATGATATATGGTGAGCTCGGGAGATTTCCCGTAAAATATACAATATATAGTAGAATTATTAGCTATTGGAAACGGAATATCGACTGCAAAGAGCAGAAAATGTCTGCCATTATATACAAATTTCTGTTCAGTCTGTATGAAAATTATACTTTTAAATCTAGATGGTTGTGTAAAGTGAACAATATTTTAGATCTAGCTGGTCTAAGCTATATTTGGTTAAACCAATTTTATGTTAATGTCAATAGAAAATGTTTAGCACAAAACAATGAAAGAATTTATCGCGATATGTATATACAGGAATGGAACAGTTCTCTAGAAAACTCATATGAACCATATCTAGACATACTCCCTTTGAAACGAAGAATTGTATTTACCAGATTTAGACTTGCTAGCCACAGACTACCCGTTGAAATAGGAAGATGGACTCATTTACCAAAGGAAGAAAGATTATGCAATATATGTAATAGTGGTTGTATTGGTGACGAATTTCACTTCTTATTTGAATATAAAGCACTAAATGATATTAGAGTACTATGTTTATCTAATTATTATTATATACAGCCAAATGTTAAAAAAATTAATATACTTTTTAATAAGCAGAGTAAACATGTATTAATAAAACTATGTGATCACATTAAACAAGGTTTAACAAGAATGTGATCTAGAAATGAAGATGAATACATGTATTTACTATATTATTTATTTATTATACTTTGTTCTCCAAATGTTATCTGTATATGTTTGTAACTTGCTCACTTTGTAAATATTATATTATTATATTACCTCATGTACCATGCATATGGTCTGAGTGAATAAAGAATTGAATCGAAAAATGATTGACAGTTATGTGGCACGGCGCGGATGGCGACAAGAGACAGCATAGTTTTGTGTCCAACTTAGAAAACAATCGTCTGAGAAATAAATAATATGTAGTAAATTCCATAGCAGAAAACATGTGTTCCCTGCGGGACGGACTATAGTTACGACGTGAACCCTGATAGTTGGTTCTGCCCAGTACTGGACGAGGACTCCTCTGTGTTACCCCTCTGTGTTTCCCCTCTGAGCCCGGTCGACCTAGTCTCTAATTACGTCTTCGCAATGATGTCACGACTACGTCATCGTATCTACCACCCCTAAACGTGAACCCGTGATACCTGGTTCTGCCCAGTATTGGACGAGGAATCCTCTGTGTTCGCCCTCTGATCCCAGTCTGGACGCTATGAACACCACGTACAAGTACCTTCCGCTGCTCGTCAGTGACGTACTGTTGACGTCAACTTCGCCCAGTATGGCCGTCAATCTGTCGTTATATCCTGGAAATATAACTGTATTATAATATATCACCTCACAGACTAGCACGATGGGTCACTAGTTTTGACTCTCTCTCTCTCTCTCTCTCTCTCTCTCTCTCTCTCTCTCTCTCTCTCTCTCTCTCTCTCTCTCTCTCTCTCTCTCCTATACCTCTCTCTCTCTCTCTCTCTCTCTCTCTCTCTCTCTCTCTCTCTCTATCTCTCTACCTCTCTCTCTCTCTCTCTCTCTCTCTCTCTCTCTCTCTCTCTCTCTCTCTCTCTCTCTCTCTCTCTCTCTCTCTCTCATCTGTGTTCGTGTATTTAGATCACGCCTCACCATCGTATAACACGACTCTGTGTCTGTATAGCCCTGGTGGATACGGATCCAGATCTACATCATCGACATGCACGTGCACGACGTCGTCCGCCCCCGCCGCCAGTCGCCACCAGCATTCCGTTGGTCTGCAGTTAATACAAAACACCATTCATTCATTTCATTCATTTGGACTTGTTTCTGGGCTTATATCCAAATAAGGTTCACGCACGCTGTCCCGGGCATATCTCAGCTATGTAGGATGTCTGTCCAGGACAGTGGGTTATTTGTTAGTGGTTAGTGAGAGAAAACAAGATGTAGTGGTCATATACCTACCCACTGAGTTGTTAAAAATGGGTTTGTGTGGGAGCCGGTAGCGGGCTGCAAACCTAGCATCTACCAGCCTTATGTCCGATGAATTAACCACGACACCACCAATGCCGATTGAAAACAGCATATGCCCGCAGTTAATATAAAACATAATAAGTCTACAGTTAATACAAAACATCATAGCTCTACAGTTAATACAAAACATCAACTGAGATGTTATAGGTCTACAGTTAATACAAAACATCAACTGAGATGTTATAGGTCTACAGTTAATACAAAACATCAACTGACGTGCCATAGGTCTACAGTTAATACAAAACATCAACTGAGATGTTATAGGTCTACAGTTAATACAAAACATCAACTGAGATGTTATAGGTCTACAGTTAATACAAAACATCAACTGACGTGCCATAGGTCTACAGTTAATACAAAACATCAACTGAGATGTCATAGGTCTACAGTTAATACAAAACATCAACTGAGATGTCATAGGTCTACAGTTAATACAAAACATCAACTGAGATGTTATAGGTCTACAGTTAATACAAAACATCAACTGAGATGTTATAGCTCTACAGTTAATACAAAACAGCAACTGAGATGTTATAGGTCTACAGTTAATACAAAACATCAACTGACGTGCCATAGGTCTACAGTTAATACAAAACATCAACTGAGATGTTATAGGTCTACAGTTAATACAAAACATCAACTGAGATGTTATAGGTCTACAGTTAATACAAAACATCAACTGACGTGCCATAGGTCTACAGTTAATACAAAACATCAACTGAGATGTCATAGGTCTACAGTTAATACAAAACATCAACTGAGATGTCATAGGTCTACAGTTAATACAAAACATCAACTGAGATGTTATAGGTCTACAGTTAATACAAAACATCAACTGAGATGTTATAGCTCTACAGTTAATACAAAACATCAACTGAGATGTTATAGGTCTACAGTTAATACAAAACATCAACTGACGTGCCATAGGTCTACATTTAATACAAAACATCAACTGAGATGTTATAGGTTTTCAGTTAAAAGAAGAATTCCACAGAATTAAGCTTTATTCCCTATCAGTGAGAATTGTATCCATAGATGTACTGATGTAGTTTGCAATATTACTAGACGATTGATTGATTGATTGATTGAAAACAAATTTTATTGCATAAACAACAAAAGGATTGGGCACAAGTTTACCAACTTACTAGACCCTCTCCTATATACATACAATATAATGGCGCCAATTACTTAAATATAATACAATAGTAATGTATACATATAAACGTTGTATACAAATGTAGTTTAACAACAATCAAATTGAGGAAAAGAGTATTGTGGACAACAGGATTTTGAAAGAAGCCTACAAACCAAAGTCTGTATTAACGCCTTTCTGATTTCAGTGCTGAATTTTGTTATTAAATACTATGTATCATAATTCATTCTAACTTTAAATAGCAGAATAAATAGACTTTGGTTTTTGAAAATTATCTGAGGACAAGAATAAAATGCAAATGCATAGCTACACCCAGAACACTGTGCAGAATGATTCAAATCGCTGGATTATACAAGAACATATTTAGTATCGAAAATAGAATACGTAATTTATAAGCCAAATAAAATTAACTAAAATTAAAACATTAAAAACATGAGGTAACAGCAAACTCGTTACGAGGTATTACTAAAGTTAAGTTCCTCATGAAATAATGTGCATTTGTTTTTCACTAAAGCCCGCGACAAGTGGAACTAATTATATATTACAACACATCTACACCTCTTCCAAAAGATGGAAGAGTGGAAACCCGCTGCTGCTACATAAGACTGTTTCTACCGGAAATGAGCCAGGAACGTCTTAAATGCACCGCCCCCTAGAAAGCCCATTGGGCTATTTCTCGTTGTAGTCAGTGCACCACGACTAGTATATCAAAATATGTTGCATGAGCTATGATGGTTTACCCTAAAGAGGACAGTACGAACCACTAGTTGTTGGGTACTGGCTGGTTTACCCTAGAAAGGACAGTACGAACCACTAGTTGTTGGGTACTGGCTGGTTTACCCTAGAAAGGACAGTACGTTCTGGGACCACTAGTTGTTGGTTACTGGCTGGTTTACCCTAGAAAGGACAGTACGTTCTGGGACCACTAGTTGTTGGTTATTGGCTGGTTTACCCTAGAAAGGACAGTACGTTCTGGGACCACTAGTTGTTGGTTACTGGCTGATTTACCCTAGAAAGGACAGTACGTTCTGGGACCACTTGTTGTTGGGTACTGGCTGGTTTACCCTAGAAAGGACAGTACGTTCTGGGACCACTAGTTGTTGGTTACTGGCTGGTTTACCCTAGAAAGGACAGTACGTTCTGGGACCACCAGTTGTTGGTTACTGGCTGGTTTACCCTAGAAAGGACAGTACGTTTTGGGACCACCAGTTGTTGGTTACTGGCTGGTTTACCCTAGAAAGGACAGTACGTTCTGGGACCACTAGTTGTTGGATACTGGCTGGTTTACCCTAGAAAGGACAGTGCGTTCTGCAATCACAAGTTGTTGGGTACTGGCTGGGTCAGAAAAAACAGCAGATACAATTCACGAACCTTGCGACATGCCCAACTTCGAAACCACTAGAACGCTTTGATTCACTCATCTTTGACTCTTGTGTGTCAAACGTTTGATAATTGTGTCAAAAATACAATGGAACCAGGGAAATACAATGTACGTTCTTGATGGTGACAGTTACACCGTGATAAGTGTTAAAGTGTGTTTTGTTTAACGACACTACTAGATCACATTGATATGCTAATCATCAGCTATTGGATGTCAAACATTTGGTAATTTAGAGAGGAAACGCTGTACATTGCTTTTCATTAGTAGCAAGCTATCTTGTATATGCACCAGCCCACAGACAGGATAGCACATACCACCCAATGGGCCCACTTACGGGGATCAATCTTAGATCTGCTACTCCCCCCCCCCCCTCCCCTTACTCTGTAACAACTTAACAAGTATTATAACATTAATAAACTGCATGCAACACCAACGAGAGGCCGATTCGAGAGGGAGGAGATATATGACATCCCCCCTAAATATATTCAAGAGCCTTTTTCTGGTTTTATACAAAAAATCATTGGGTTCCCTTTTCATGAGTCTGTGCATATACCGTTTTCCCCTTAGACCAGCCCCCCTCCCACACCCACCCCCTCCCACACGCACCCCTAATGATTTCCTGGATCTGCCCCTGCCAACTGTGTTAGAAACGTGAGGTACCCACCGCTCGTAACCTTTGGGATATCCCGGGGATGTCAGGTTGGTTTTGAATGACTTCACTTTCAGGTCCTTGTTGCAGGAAAATGCTGGAAAATAAATAACGCTTTTAAGACACAACGAGGTTGGTGTGAGCACTAACCAAGTATATAGGACCTAAAGATGTGACAACGAAAGTCGGGTTTTTGTTTCTGTTGTTTTGTTTTGTTGGGGTTTTTTGTTTGTTTCTTTATGGGGTTGTTTGTCAGTTTTCTTCTTTCTCTCTTAGTGTAAAATGAAAACACTTTGTCAAGTTTTAATAAACTCACAATCTGACCTCACAACCATGACATGATATAACATAATTTACCGGTACAAAAATTGAAACACTCGTTTTAATAAACTCACAATCTGACCTCACAACCATGGCATAATATAACACAATTCACCGGTACAAAGCCACTGCCATTAGTAGCTGACATTCCTATAACAAACCCGTCAGTTATCGGGTGATAAATACATTTATAACACACACCTGTCAAACAACAGCCCGCCTCTCGGGTTTCACACCGAGGGTCAGGTCAGGTCAGGTCATAGGGTTTTACGTGCACATTCAGAACAAGCTGTTGTAGCGCACGCCTGTCGTGGGCACCACACCTCCGTCCTTGACAGGAAAGGTGGGGGAGGGGAGAGGAGGGACCGTCTGCACTGGCAGGTACAAGGGAACACCAGCAGCCCGATCGAATCGGTAGCAGGCGGGTGAGGGTGGGGGTGGTGCTATGGAATTTTAAATGGAGCAGTTATTGCCAAAGAGAAAAGGGTGCGCAATTTTGATTGGGGAAATTTGGCGCAATTTTGAACGGTCGGTCGAAAGGTAAATGGCTGAGCTAATACCGAGGGTCTGGTGTGTGTCGGATAATATAGTTCCATTTGTAGCCAGTGTTGTGATTATGTCCATTTCAGACTAAAGTACGCTGTGTCTGTTCAGTACATTGGGATAGTGGATAATGACAGTGTTCGGTGTAAACACCTTACACCTACCCATTCAGTCGTTAAAACTCGCTCTAGTCGGTATCGGGATGCGAACCGAGTACCTATCAGTATTATGTCTGATGGATTAACTACTACATTATCGAGGCCGGTGGTAAACTAATTAAAGGGACAGACCCTAGTTTCAACCCGTGAACATTAAAACTAAGTTTCGTTAATCTACAAACCTGTAACACACATGGATAAATTTACAATTCAGTGAGACGTGTCTGTGACTTTGAAATGGTGAAATACTCTCTAACAATTGACAACAACTCGACTCCATAACTGTTACTTCTCAGACGCACGTGAGTTTTTAAAAAATAGGAGAAGGTATTTTGTGATGATAAAAACACCAGGATGACCAAAACCACTTCGAATGTATGGAAATTGATAATCTAAATCATAAAATCTAAGTAAAATATGATTTTAGTTATCAAAAACGGCTCTAATAGTCAAAAATATGCCTTAGTGTTTAAAAACTAGGGCATGTTCCTTTAACGCGGATGATCCCAATTGTCAAATAACAAAAACAAGAGATTGTACCTTTAAGACAAGGTTACCTGTCTGATAGCCTCACCTACCTTGCGTTGAGCACAGCATCAACACGCACACACAGCACACGTGGGCTACTCGCCGCATCACAACACACAACACACGACACATCTCGCTGTGAAGTCGTCACACGGCCGTCAGTACCGCCATTTTACAGGTAAACTCCCACACGGCTCCACAACACCACGGCTACAGGCAGGTGTGTCGCCACAAATGGCGAATACTGGGTTTCCGATTGGTCTCGCTTTCCCGTCTTTCTTGACCTGGTTTCTTATCGCTGTGTACACATCTCGATGACATAGTAATAAACGCCCAGGTGCTGTAAAACGTAATCATCGGCGCGGCGTGACTACCCCACGAGTACCTGTACGTGACGTGTGCGGCTATATTTACACATGTGTCATAACAATGGTATTGTCTAATTAAAGGTGCATTAACACTCATTTTTACTAATAACGTGTAATAACACAAGAATAATCGTCGTATATGATTGGATGATGCTAATATCGTATGTTAAAGTTTGTTTTGTTTTAAGGATACCACTAGAGCATATTAATATATTATATTATCCCACGAAGGACATAAATTTGATAATAACTGGTAGGCCTACTGAGTTTGTTATTCTATTTATTACATCAGTGTCACGGGGGTTCTCGCGCCGTTACCGGCAACTGCCCCCAACACTCAGTTCCCCCGGCAACAGAATCAGAAACCCGTAATGGGTGTAACAGTATTTCTTCAAATATCCCAACCTATACATATAGATCTCCTTGTATCGGGTAGTTTTCTACCCGAGTGGCTTGCATCGCTCTAGGGGTATTCAGGGAACAGGATCGTATATATATTTATATTTACTATTAACCAACGTTAAATTCACTAGAAAGCCAACAACACAAGTTTAGTTTGAAATATGTATTATATAATACCAGGCAAGTGTTACCGCACTTGCATGGCCTGTTAAAACCGGTGTCACACCACCTCTAGGCTGAGCACCAAAGTAAAGTTAATCACTTGACAATTAGGGATAACACTATCATTCACAGTTAAAACCTCACCCAACCTTAGAATAATTAATTATTATCCTCCGTCTTTCCTACATCCAATATTTAGATTACCACTTATAGAGATAATTAATTATTATCTTCAGTTTTCTCTACATCCAATATTCAGAGGACCTATAATTTACCAGGTCATGATACTAGGATTACCAGTTATAGATATTATAACCTCTCATTATATATATTTTGGGTAAGCGACGCCTACATTTACTTTAGTCGGTCTGACTTAGATTACCAAATGTCCTTCCCACACTAAGCAAAACAAGAATACACATAATTATAATACTTGAATGTCACAACAAAATACCTTTCAGTTACTACAGAGCAGTAAAATATAGTTACCTATGTCCACTGGACTAATAAAGTTCGCCCAGCGAACAGCGTTTCCACTGCCTATCTATACGTGCTTGCCACCCTAGTTCCTATACAGAACGAACTCTCAGCTTATATCCCCTATTTGGATTTTTGGCAGCTGCCCTTTATGGACGAGTGGCGAAATAATGGCCCCACTAATTCTCTAACACTACCCACAATACAGATACCATGTAACTAATAGGGGGGCCGTCTTGGGTTAAGTACTCCATGCACTGGATTTCGATCATTAAAGTGCTACTCCAGTTGTTTCAGACCCCGGTCAAAAGTTAATGTGCAGACGGCTGTCTCCGTCAGTCTTTTTATTATTTTTTATTTTTATTTTTTTTATTATTATTATTTTTTTATTATTATTTACTTTCTTGTGTTGTGGAAGTTTTTTGTTTTCGATATCCAGCATTGTGCATGTGTATATAGAAACGAATTGTATTTTATTCACGTCCACAGACTATAATAATAATAATAATAATAATAATAATAATAATAATTATTATTATTATTATTATTATTATTATTATTATTATTATAAAACTAAGTTATATTTATTGTGCAAATGGAACTTCTTCAAACAACATGGCGTCGTTGCATAGTTTTGCGAACTCGTGATGACCTCATAATAAATAAATAAATAATAAATATTAAGTTTTGAGGGTTTTTTAAAATCCTTGCACGTTTCATGTACAGTTTTGATCTTTTATTAACATCATTGGAACAACCGACATTTGTCGGAGGTAGCGATCGGGATGGACGTGTCTGAACCCTCGGTGGATATAGGTACGTATATTGAGTAAGTAGAGTTTTGATCGGTTGGCCAGTAACAGGAAGGAGTGTGTAGGTGTGGGTAATGTTTGACATGCTTCCATCAGAGAACTGTTCAAGCACGCCTGTCGTGGGAATAACCTCTGTCTTCGCCAGATAGTTCTGTCCATGACAGGACAGGAAGAGGACAAGAAGGAATGTTTTATTTACATTTCATTTTCAACTTATTTTCGTGCTTATATCAAATTAAGGTTCAAGTACGCTGTTCTGGGCACACAGCTCAACTATCTGGGCTGTCTGTCCAGGACAGTGGGTTAGTTGTTAGAGAAAAGAGGGTTTAGTGGCCTTACACCTACCCATTGAGCCCTTGAGAACTCGTTCTGGGTTGGAGCTGGCACCGGGCTGCGAACCTTGTACCTACCAGGCTGTAGTCCGATGACTTAACCACTGTGCCACCGAGGCC
Organism: Gigantopelta aegis; assembly: GCF_016097555.1. NCBI lineage: Eukaryota > Metazoa > Mollusca > Gastropoda > Neomphalida > Peltospiridae > Gigantopelta > Gigantopelta aegis. The sequence continues at coordinate 693,541 of NC_054705.1, forward strand.
GGTTTTTATTTACAGACGCAGTCAACACACTATCACAGATAGTGGCATACAAAAGCAACTACGCCACGCCATGGGCTATTGTTTTCAGTTATCAACAAGGGAGTAATTCATGAGTAGCCTCTCAACCCTCTGACGGCTTTATGATACCACTTGATGAGATCTGGAGAGTAGGCAGATTTATGATGCATTGTTTTCCTCCACCTGGGACAGGACGTAGCTCAGTGGTAAAGCGTTCGCTTGCTGGACGGTCGGTTTGGGATCGATCCCCGTCGGTGGCCCCATTGAGCTAATTCTCGTCCCAGCCAGTGCACCACGACTAATATATCGAAGACCGTGGCATGTGCTATCCTGTATGCGGGATGGTGCATATAAAATATCCCTTGCTGCATTAGGAAAAATGTAGCGGGATTCCTCTGATGATTACGTGTGAGAATTACCAAATGTTTGACATCCAATAGCCGATGATTAATTAATCAATGTGCTCCAGTGGTGTCGTTAAACAAAAGAAAACCTTTTTTTTTCTAACCAGTACCTCGTGACTGGCGAATCACCGGTGTCCCAACCAGTACCTCGTGACTGGCGAATCAACGGTGTCCCAACCAATACCTCGTGACTGGCGAATCAACGGTGTCCCAACCAGTACCTCGTGTCTGGCGAATCAACGGTGTCCCAACCAGTACCCCGTGACTGGCGAATCAACGGTGTCCCAACCAGTACCTCGTGACTGGCGAATCAACGGTGTCTCAACCAGTACCTCGTGACTGGCGAATCAACGGTGTCCCAACCAGTACCTCGTGACTGGCGAATCAACGGCAGTCAGCCGTGCTAGCATGTCTGTGGTATGGCGCATATACAAATAATCCTTGCTACTAATGGGAAAGTGGCGACAGCGGGTTTCCTCTCTAAGACTATATGTCGGAATTACCAAATGTTTGTCATCCAATAGCTGCTGATTAATAAAACAATGTGCTCTAGTGGTGAATTAAACAAAACGTACTTTGACTTTTGCTCACACCGGCCTCGGTGGTGTAATGCTTAACCCATCAGACGTGAGGCTGGCGGGAGTTGGGTTCGCATCCCGGTACCGGCTCCCACCCAGGGCAAATTTATCGACTCAATAATTAAAACGATATTAGTCTTTTTCATGTCTGCGTTAGGACGAACAATATTAAATTAGATGTTGTTGAATAATAATTTTAAAGAAAAAAGAAAAGAAAAAGTAAAGTTTGTTTTATTTAACGACGCCTCTAGAACACATTGATCTTTATCTTATCATCGGCTATTGTACGTCAAGGCGTAGGAAGGTAAAGTAAAGTTTGTTTTATTTAACGACGCCTCTAGAGCACATTGATCTTTATCTTATCATCGGCTATTGGACGTCAAGGCGTAGGAAGGTAAAGTAAAGTTTGTTTTATTTAACGACGCCTCTAGAGCACATTGATCTTTATCTTATCATCGGCTATTGGACGTCATGGCGTAGGAAGGTAAAGTAAAGTTTGTTTTATTTAACGACGCCTCTAGAGCACATTGATCTTTATCTTATCATCGGCTATTGGACGTCAAGGCGTAGGAAGGTAAAGTAAAGTTTGTTTTAATGTAAAGTAAAGTTTGTTTTATTTAACGACGCCTCTAGAACACATTGATTTTTTTATCTTATCATCGGCTATTGGACGTCAAACATATGGTCATTCTGACACTGTTTTTAGAGAAAACCCGCTGTCGCCACATAGGCTACTCTTTTACGACAGGCAGCAAGGGATCTTTTATTTGCGCTTCCCACAGGTAGGATAGTACAAACCATGGCCTTTGCTGAACCAGTTATGGATCAATCACTCAGGGTGAAAAAAAAACAATGTCAGTTTAAATTGTCATGAAATGAGTGTATAACATTCCGAAATTGTAGTCTACAACAGCACAATGTCTAGCATTTACTTACAGGCTACAATGTATTTATTGTCATACAGTGGTATCAGTGCACAGCATGCATCCCACAAAACCATGGCATCAACATCTGTTTACAGTCTTCAAAATATATAAATTAAGCCATTGTCCATACTGTTGTTCTGTCTACAGACTATATAACATACGCCGTTTATACTCTTGGTCTGTCTATAAAACATATAAATTAAGCCATTGTCCATACTGTTGTTCTGTCTACAGACTATATAACATACGCCGTTTATACTCTTGGTCTGTCTATAAAACATATAACTTAAGCCATTTTTCCATACTGTTGTTCTGTCTACAGACTATATAACATACGCCGTTTATACTCTTGGTCTGCCTATAAAATATATAAAGTAAGCCATGTATAGTTTTGTTTTGTCTACATTTGCTTGTTTGGAATCTAATAGGGTACTTAATGTTTTTGACTCCTATAGCAGGTTAACATGGCATACTCAGAATATGATCAAAGAGATGGAGAGGGAATTAAGACGCTGGATATACCACTCTCTTGAGGTAAAACGCTCACTCCTATAACATGATATACTCAGAATATGATCAAAGAGATGGAGAGGGAATTAAGACATTGAATATGCCACTCTTTTTTTAAGTAAAACGCTCACTCCTATAACATGATATACTCAGAATATGATCATAGAGATGGAGATTGAATGAAGACACTCAATATGCCACTCTCTTTTGAAGTAAAACGCTCACTCCTATAACATGATATACTCAGAATATGATCATAGAGATGGAGAGGGAATGAAGACACTGAATATGCCACTCTCTTGAGGTAAAACGCTCACTCCTATAACGTGATATACTCAGAATATGATCATAGAGATGGAGAGGGAATGAAAACACCGAATGTGCGACTATCTTGACGTAAAGCGCTCACACCTATAACGTGATATACTCAGAATATGATCATAGAGATGGAGAGGGAATGAAAACACCGAATGTGCGACTATCTTGACGTAAAGCGCTCACACCTATAACGTGATATACTCAGAATATGATCATAGAGATGGAGAGGGAATGAAAACACCGAATGTGCGACTATCTTGACGTAAAGCACACCTATAACATGATATACGCTCACACCTATAACATGATATACTCAGAATATGATCACAGAGATGGAGAGGGAATGAAAACACCGAATGTGCGACTATCTTGACGTAAAGCGCTCACACCTATAACATGATATACTCAGAATATGATCATAGAGATGGAGAGGGAATGAAAACACCGAATGTGCGACTATCTTGACGTAAAGCGCTCACACCTATAACATGATATACTCAGAATATGATCATAGAGATGGTGAGGGAATGAAAACACCGACTGTGCGACTATCTTGTCGTAAAGCGCTCACACCTATAACATGATATACTCAGAATATGATCATAGAGATGGTGAGGGAATGAACACACCGAATGTGCGACTATCTTGACGTAAAGCGCTCACACCTATAACGTGATATACTCAGAATATGATCATAGAGATGGAGAGGGAATGAAAACACCGAATGTGCGACTATTTTGACGTAAAGCGCTCACACCTATAACATGATATACTCAGAATATGATCATAGAGATGGAGAGGGAATGAAGACATTGAATATGCCACTCTCTTGAGGTAAAACGCTCACTTCTATAACGTGATATATTCAGAATATGATCATAGAGATGGAGAGGGAATGAAGACATTGAATATGCCACTCTCTTGAGGTAAAACGCTCACTCCTACAACATGATATACTCAGAATATGATCATAGAGATGGAGAGGGAATTAAAACACCGAATGTGCGACTATCTTGACGTAAAGCGCTCACACCTGTAGCAAGTTAACATGGCATCCTCAGAATATGATCATACTAAACGAACATTCTGGTGGAGTTAACGCAATGAACAAATTTCAGCTTCACTGTATCTATATTAATCGTAAGCGCACGATATACTGGGATACGAACCTCTTTTATTGCATGTGCTGTATCTTTTATTACATACCCATTTAATTTTACTATAGTAATAAAGACAATTATGGCCGTGCAATAAAAACAAATATTTTATTGAACATATGTGTGATACAAAATGTTGCAATCGTAGTAGTCGTCACCCCCGCGTGGTATGAGGGACTATTAGTGTACGTAATTCATTAATGTTTACAGATTCGTTCATAAGAATGTTATCAAAGTCCAAAGAAATGATGGGTTGTCATTGCGTTGTATAGATTGTATAGATAGCATTGCTGAAACAAAGGTATCCTGTCCCTTCTACCGTAGCTATGGTTATCATCTTCCATTTCCGTCGGTGGCCCATTGGGCTATTTCTCGTTCTAGCCAGTACACCACGACTTGTATGCCAAACACCGTGGTATATGGTATCCTGTCTGGTGGATGGTGCATATAAAATAACCCTTGCTGCTGATGGAAACAATGTCGCGGGTTTCCTCTGAAGTCAGAATTACAAAATATTTGACATACAATAGCCGATGATTAATAAATCAATGTGTTCTAGTGGTGTCGTTAAAACATACCTTGATCATCATCTATATTGTCATATAGCCGTGTGTCATTAAATACAACATCCCTTCCTTCAACCCCACGGTTAAAACATACCTTGATCATCATCTATATTGTCATATAGCCGTGTGTCATTAAATACAATATCCCTTCCTTCAACCCCACGGTTAAAACATACCTTGATCATCATCTATATCATCATATAGCCGTGTGTCATTAAATATAATATCCCTTCCTTCCTTCAACCCCACGGTTAAAACATACCTTGATCATCATCTATATTGTCATATAGCCGTGTGTCATTAAATACAATATCCCTTCCTTCCTTCAACCCCACGGTTAAAACATACCTTGATCATCATCTATATTGTCATATAGCCGTGTGTCATTAAATACAATATCCCTTCCTTCAACCCCACGGTTAAAACATACCTTGATCATCATCTATATTGTCATATAGCCGTGTGTCATTAAATACAATATCCCTTCCTTCAACCCCACGGTTAAAACATACCTTGATCGTCATCTATATTGTCATATAGCCGTGTGTCATTAAATACAATATCCCTTCCAACCCCACGGTTAAACACGGCAATGTCTACAACAGTACAATACGTTAGTATCGTATAACACACGGCAATGTCTATAACAGTACAATGGGCCAGTATCGTGTAAACTCGGCAATGTCTGTAACAGTACAATGGGCCAGTATCGTGTAAACTCGTCAATGTCTATAACAGTACAAAAAGAAAGACGGCAATGTCTGTAACAGTACAATGGGTCAGTATCGTGTTACACACGGCAATCTCTGTAACAGTACAATGGGTCAGTATCGTTTTACACACGGCAATGTCTATAACAGTACAATGGGTCAGTATCGTGTTACACACGGCAATGTCTATAACAGTACAATGGGCCAGTATCGTGTAAACTCAGCAATGTCTGTAACAGTACAATGGGCCAGTATCGTGTAAACTCGTCAATGTCTATAACAGTACAAAAAGAAAGAAAGAAATGTTTTATTTAACGACGCACTCAACACATTTTTATTTACGGTTATATGGCGTCAGACATATGGTCAAGGACCACACAGATTTTGAGAGGAAACCCGCTGTCGCCACATAGGCTACTCTTTTACGACAGGCAGCAAGGGATCTTTTATTTGCGCTTCCCACAGGCAGGATAGCACAAACCATGGCCTTTGTTGAACCAGTTATGGATCACTGGTCGGTGCAAGTGGTTTACACCTACCCATTGAGCCTTGCGGAGCACTCACTCAGGGTTTGGAGTCGGTATCTGGATTAAAAATCCCATGCCTCGATTGGGATCCGAACCCAGTACCTACCAGCCTGTAGACCGATGGCCTGCCACGACGCCACCGAGGCCAGTTATAACAGTACAATGGGCCAGTATCGTGTAAACATGGCAATGTCTATAATAGTACAATGGGTCAGTATCGTGTTACACACGGCAATGACATGACAGGCGAACAGATTTGATTATTGTTAATGGCAATTTGACTGGCCAGAGATATCTGGACCAAATTTTGCGTCCTGTCGTTGTTCCAGTGGCGAGAAATATTGACAGAAATTTTGAATTTCAAGACGACAATGCCAGACCACATCGCGCTCGGATAGTCACCGATTACCTACGACAACAACGCATACCTACAATCGACTGGCCCGCTAAGTCCCCCAATATGTCCCCTATAGAGCACCTGTGGGACGTTCTCGGGCGGAGAGTGTACGCCAGGGACCCAGCACCAGCCAACGTGGCCCAGCTTGCAGTAGCCCTTCAGAATGAATGGCGGGCAATAACCCGGGTAACCATACGTACATTAATCACAGTATACCATCAAGGTGTCGAGCATGCATCGCCCAAAATGGTGGACACACCAGATATTGATATATACGCCCTAAATTGGTTTTCCAGACGTTAATCGAAATCATGGGCGTACATAGGGGGGGTTCGAAGGGTTCGACCGAACCCCCCCCCCCCCCCCCCCCGAAATCGCTTTTTTATAATTTAATATATCTGACATTGATATCTGACATTATTATATTTAGTCAACATAGAAATATATGCCCAATATCTCTGCAATCTATTTTGGAACCCCCCTTTTCAAAATCCTATTTATTGGAACCCCCCTTTTCAAAATCCTATGTACGCCCATGGAAATCAAACATTCACTATCATTTCACCCGTTCCCTTATTTTTTGTCGGTAGTATATTATAAACAAATCCACATTTTATTGAACAAATACTAATTAAAGTCTCGAAGGAAAAAACAAACAAATAATTTACAATACTCAAATGATCGATCTAACATTAATAACAGCTCATCGCCTCGGAGTAGCAATGTCATACACCCGTTTGTGTATATAGTTTTAATCTTTAATATTTGAATACATTGACCGTGACTAAAGTCTAGGAAATGTAATGTTCTGTAGATTGCACTATTTGACACATGGATCGATATACAGCGCCAGGCATAGTGTACACTAACTGCATGAGCTGGTGTACAAATACTTACGGAGTAAAAACAGCTGCGGCTGTGATTTGTAGTAATACGAGTACCATTGATTATTTGTGTCAGTATTATTATACAATTACAATAAATAAATGCATTTTTATTTGTTATACGGCACGTTTATCTGTAAGATCGTGGTGAATAAATAGACGTGTAGGATGGGGAAATAGCTTGGTTTTCAATTGTCGGGTTGTTGTCCAGGTTAATGCTGCAGTTCCTGGAATGTTTTTTATTATTGAAGCATTTAGAATGGATGATCCAGTTGTGTTTGGTACATAAAAGGTCCACCACATCGCTATAGTTTCGCAATGCTAGCTTATCTACATTATCAAGGTCAACTACAAACGCAATGCCCAGCTTTGTTTTTCTTAATTTAGCGGGACGCCAGTAGAACTGGGACTAACGGTCTTGATTGAGGGGGTCGTCTCATATTTCCAAAACATATTTCCAGGGGTCAGTAGGGGATTTGCCGTGAAATTTTGACAGCGGCCAGTGGTTGGCATACACGTTACATGTAAGGGTTGTTAATAATTACGTAACGCTCTAGGGGTAGAGGAAGAGGGTGTTGTGTTCGATTTACGTAACATTTTTAAAGACTATATGTTATTTTTATTCATTACTTAGACCTATAAAAGTGTTTTTGTTTTTTTTAAATGCGCGGTCAGTCTAGGATCGACCCTCATCGATGGGTATATAAAAGGCCATGGTATGTGATATCCTGTCTGTGGGATGGTACATATAAACGATCCATTGCTAAAACAAACCCCACAAATGTAGCGGGTTTCCAGGGTGCGTGTGCAGGGATTTCAGCGGGGTTGGTGTTGAGCGAAGTTTATATGGGGCCATTCTACCCCAGAAAATATATTTCAAATTGTTTTAAGCTTGAGCAGGTAAGGGTTTCGACCTCCAATACCCGTCCCCTGCACATGCACCCGATTCCTTTCTAAGATTATATGTCAAAATTACCAAATGTGTGACATCCAATAGCAGATAATTATTAAATTAATATGCTCTAACATTGATGTCGTTAAACAAATAAAAACACAACTAACTTTACCCTTTCCAAACGAAATAATATTTATTTCAATTATTCGGAGGGCGGCACGTAGCCCAGTGGTAAAGCGTTCGCTTGATGCGCGGTCGGTCTGGGATCGATCCTCGTCGGTGGGCCCATTGGGCTATTTCTCGCTCCAACCAGTGCACCACGACTGGTATATCAAAGGCCGTGGTATGCGTTATCCTGTCTGTGGGATGGTGCATATAAAAGATCCCTTGCTGCTAATTGAAAAACAGCAATCTAATTAAAATTAGCTCCACTATTACATGTGGATCTAACACCAGCCAGTTGGAGCTCATGTCCACTAATCAAAACCTTACTTGCAGAATCCAGCCAGTGATTTAAAACTAACAACACTGCGTAGTCCCCAATGTCCAGGTAACATTTCGTCTGTAAATAATAATTTAAATATTGACCAATCACACTTCGCCTTTTATAACGTTATTTGGGAGCATACAAATTCTAAAAATATCGGGCGAGTCTATTTTAGTGGCCGCAGTACAGCGAACCATACCAATACGTACGGGGTGGGTTATCAGTCTTCAATTTTACATTAAACATTATTTATTTATTTATAAAAAAAAATAAAAAAACACCTAAATCAGTCTTCAGTTTTACATTACAAATTATTTATTTTATAAAATAAAACATGTTTTAAGACATTCGTAATTCACACGAAACGTCGTATACCCTCAGGATAATTCGGAATGTTTTCAAATTATTTTTAAATCACTGGCAGGATTCTGCAAGTAAGGTTTTAATTGGTGGACATGAGCTCCAACTGGCTGGTGTTAGATCCACATGTAATAGTGGAGCTAATTTTAATTAGATTGGAAAAAGAGTAGCCCATGAAGTGGCGACAGCGGGTTAACTCTCTCAATATCTGTGTGGTCCTTAGCCATATGTCCGACGTCATATAACAGTAAAATAAAATGTGTTGAGTGCGTCGTTAAATAAAACATTTCCTTTCCTTGAATTTGTCGCCATGAGCCATGAAAGGTATCATTTTCTTCAGTTAATACTTTGAGGTAGAGGTTGTAGTACTGATATTTATGGGTCATAGTTTGGTTGATATATTGCATATTGTGTTTTAAGTACAAACGTTAACATGGTCGCCTATGGGATTTTATTTGGTATAGTGCAACCTAGAGGTTGCATGGTACCAAAGAAGGAAGTTTACAAATATTCACGGAGCACAAACAGCTGCGCAATACGAGAAAGACTGATAATTTAGTCAACACTATCATTCAATTACAATAAACGAATGCATTTTTATTTGCAATACAGTCGTTGTGCAGTACACACCAGACGTTCAAACTATTATCCTGTTCAATTATTTAGACCCAAAGTTTTTTGCAAATGTTACGTTTATTTCCTATTCGATATTTGTTTTCTTTGCATTTACATGAAAACAAACCCAAACCCCGACAGGTGTTATATACAAATCATCATATAAAATGCACGAAGTTGACTTAATTCCACTTTTTAAAAATCTCTGTGTCGTTTGAATATACGTTATTTCTCCTATAAATAACTAAGGTCATTTGCATATCAAAAGCATCATTCTATAGTGCGTTTCAAACTAATGTTCGGTTCTATCGTCCTATCCGCGCAAATCATAGTATGACCTATATTTAAGAAAATATCTGTAAATATGAAGCAGGCGCGGATTCAGGTGGGGAGTTCAAGTGACAAAACCTCAGTTTGAAAAAAAAATATGTATCAAATATTATAATTATATTGTGGAATACACAAGCGCGCGCGCTGAAGGGAGAAACAGAGAGAGAGAGAGAGAGAGAGAGAGAGAGAGAGAGAGAGAGAGAGAGAGAGAGAGAGAGAGAGAGAGAGAGAGAGAGAGAGAGAGAGAGACGTCATTTATGTAACGACGCACTCAACATATTTTAATCTATGGTTATATGGTTATAGGGAGAGAGAGAGAGAAGAATGTGGTATGCATGCGATTGGTGGAGGTGTGACCCTCTGCACAACCCCAACCCCACTTAAGGCTTCTTTTGTATATGGAGCGGGACGTAGCTCAGAGGTAAAGCGTTCGCTCATGGTAGGTCGACTGATCGATCCCATATGGTGGACCCATTGGGTTGTGTCTAGTTCCAGCCTGTGCACCACAACTGATGTATAAAGGCTGTGGTATGTGCTATCCTGTCTATGGGATGTGCATATAAAACGTCCCTTATTGCTTATCAAAATTGCTTATCGGAAACAGTGGCCCATGTGGCGGTAGCGAGTTTCTTTTTCACTGTCATAATGCTCCTTAACCGTTTTGTCTGACGCCACATAAACGTATATCAAATGCGTTGAGTGTGTCGTTAAATAAACATTCCTGTATGTGTAGTCTATATGCATTTCTAGTCGATTAGTTTATAGGTTGTTAGGTTTGTGATAGTGAATGATATGGAAATAAATTGTTTTTGGTGTTAAAGAGTTCATGCATACATTAAAGTAATACTCCTGATGGGTATGGAGAAATAACTTAATCAGTCGACGAACTCATTTCTTCATCACTATCTTCGTTAAGGGGGTCTATCACAGGGGGTATTTTATTTCTTATAAAACTATTTTGTTTTCTAAAATCTTCTTCGATCTTTATTACATGATTAACTGCGTCAGAGAAGTGTATAGGTGTGACAGAGTTCAATGCATGTGCAAGTTCTCTCCGCACCGTGGTCATTTTACCATCATTATGACGAGCTATGTGCCCTTTGACTTGACTCCAGATCAGTTCTATCGGATTGAGTTCAGAATGTCTTGGCGGCAGTCTTAGACACAAGTGCCCATGTTACTTTTCACAAGTTCATAAAGAACTGGCTTTGTCATGTTACTCTCAAAAGGTATATTTTTGTTTCGTAGCCACGACTGAATTTCTTCCTTTTTAGCGTTTAGTGCTGGACATTGTGTAATCTCAGTTAATTTGTTGTGGTACTTGCGTTATCCATGACGATAACAGAAGGTTCTGGTAGAGAAGCATAAGTTGTTCTTCAAACCATTTGATGAAATTGTTATGATTCATCTCACCATGATAGTCTCCGTCTGTTTTTTTAGCCTCAGAGATCAATTCACAGCCATCTATCAATCCATATTTATCACAGCCAGCATGACAAACAATAAGTCTTTTTCCCTTCCCAGTCACTGAACAGAGTTTAGGAACTCGATCAGCAGCGTCTGATTTCGGTAGGTCATTGGCGGTACTTGTGCCCGGGTGGATATCTGTCCAGTGGTTGGATGTTGTGTGGTTGACATTCACCCAGGTCTCATCTTGATACACTATTAAATACCCCTGTTCTCGTAAACTGGATATTTCATGGAGATAGGACAGTCTCCTGTGTGATATATTGGCGTCCTCAAAAATCACTTTTCCGGTTGTAGACATATGTTGGTATTTAAAATCGAGGTCATGGAGTGTTCTTCGTAAAGTTGATATGGATATGTTGATTCCACATTCCTCCCTTAAAGCCACGTTAATCTTATGTAATGTAGGTAATTCGCCCTCTCTATAAAATATGTATACTCGTCGTCTAATAACATCTTTATCAAATAAATCGATGAGTTTTCGGTCGCGTTTTTTAACAATGATTTCTGTGCTTGGATTCGTAGAGCTTAGATTTTTCACAGTTCTTTTTACTGTTGAAACCGAAACTTTAAGTGCAGCGGCAACTCGATCGACAATTCCATAAGAAGCATACCTAGGTCTACCGCGCTGATATTCATCTTCAAATTAATCGAAAACGTTCTTAATACACAATTTTACATCAACTGAAGTGTTTTTCGATTTACCCATATTTTTCCTCAAATAACAATAACAAGAATGTCGACTACTACATTTTCAATGAATTTATATACCCTACCTAACTTGTATTTTACGTGGTTTACACATTGCTACAATAGCACGTGCAGTCATAGATCGAAATAATGATGTTATTGACCAAGCAATGCTATCGTATTTTGAACATTCAGGGCTGTCTGCCGGATGAAAAAGTGGTTGAACCCATACGAGTCCGAACAATAGCCCTTTGGTTTTTCGCATTACAAATGTAACACTCCACCCCCAAACCCCAGCCCCTAGCACCACCCTAAATACAATATATTTATATATATACGTATGAGTTCCCAATTTAGAGGCAAATTAAATAACATTTTTATTATTATTTGATGTTGGTGGCCTTTGACATTTTATCCCCCCCCCTCTGGTCTTCTGGGTCCGGCCCTGCATTAAAAATGTTTATAAATTTGGAAAGCACATTCCTGCGGTGTGTGAGGTGCTTTGTGTTTATTATTGTGCTACACCTCAGTTGTGTTGACATTAGCTAAATTTATTAAATATAATGCACCTACAAGAAAGGGTTACATGTTCTGTTTGTTTACATCTATGTTTAACGGAAAGATTAGACAATGCTGTTACACACTGCAAAACAATAATAACCTTGATTTAGTGAAACAAGCTATAATGGCCTTCACGTAGCCTCAGATCACAATGTTTTGATATGCAAATGACCTTAGTTATTTATAGGAGAAATAACGTGCATTCAAACGACACAGAGATTTTTAAAAAGTGGAATTAAGTCAACTTCGTGCATTTTATATGATGATTTGTATATAAAACCTGTCGGGGTTTGGGTTTGTTTTCATGTAAATGCAAAGAAAACAAATATCGAATAGGAAATAAACGTAACATTTGCAAAAGACTTTGGGTCTAAATAATTGAACAGGATAATAGTACATGTTACACCCACAATTGGAAATGCGATTTTCAACGAAAAAGACGGTTGTTAATTAAAAAAAAAAAAAAAAAAAAAAACCAGTAGTTAAATAGGTTATATGGTATGTGAACCAGTCCATTTTCTTAGGTAGGTTAGGTCATTGGTTTTAAACGCGCACATTCCGAACAAGCTGTTGTAGCACACGCATGGCCGGATTAATAAGGAGGCAAAGGGGGCAATTTCCCCGGGTCCCCCTGCCAGAGGGGCTCCCCCTTGAAAGGTACCTGCCAGAGAGGCTCCCCAGACTAAGGACTCCCTTTATAAATAAAGAAATTTATAATTATAAAATTAGTTTTTTTTTAGTTTTATTTGTCATGTAATTTAATTTTATGTTGAGGGCCCCCGATCCTGAAATGCTCCCCCCCCCCCGCCCCCGTCTAAATCCTGCCCTGAGCACACGCCTGTCGTGGGTGCAGGTGTCGACTTTCGCCGGCTCCCCTCCGTCCAGGACAGCAAAGGATTTGGTGTGGGTAAGAGAAGGGGTCGCCCACATTGGCATGTGCAAGGGAGCACAAGCAGTCCGACCAGGGTCTGTAGCGGGCGAGGGTTGGTTTTGATACTATTGAATTTGCAAATGTCACGTTGGATTAAAGCCGAATATAACCCATTTTCTTGCAGGTAGATTAAATGTTAGGTGCCACACTTTTATTGCTGTACTTCCTGGGTGTGCTGATACGCTAAATATCAGTGTTATTAGTAAACGTTAACATTATCGGCAATAGGAATTGATTTCGTCCGTTGGAACCTACAGCCGTGTGGTATCTGTTGCGGTGATTAACCTTTCACCTCCCCTCCCGCTCGCCCTGACCTCAGCGGGTTGAACCACAGCTGTGTGTGTGTGTCAGCGGTCGGGTTTCTTTCACGTTTTAAACAGGTTCTGTCAGGCATGGCTTGAGATCATCGCGTGGATCGTATTCGGAGTATCAGCCTTTCAAAGGCGGCCATTTGTCGAGCGCACTCGATCCGTGTGGTGAGCAACACAATGGAGGGGCTGCACAAGATGGATTCCTGTCAGAGACTTGCGTGGCTGGCAGGCGGGGTGGTGACAGCGGCGGTCGCGGTGATCACCGTGAAGCGAATCTTCTTCCAACAGTAGGTTCTTTGTTTCGTGTTTCCCTCCTTCGCACTGGTCGATTTGTAAACATTTTTCTAGCTAGTGTAACAGTCTATTACTCGTGCGTGCGTTCGAGCGATGTGCACGGGTATTGATCAACACCCAGTTTAATTACCACAGTAATAGAGGGTATTCTCTAGCTAAATATAAAAGCCACCTTGAAACAAAAACAGTAATGTCCCTTGAGATCAATATAACATACACTACGCAGATGTGGCAGTTATTACGCGAATGAGATAAGCGTAACACTCGTGACGCAACTGAGACCAGTCTAACAGTCACTAGGCAACCGAAATCGGTGTAGGCTAATTTTTTTTATTTTTTTTTTTACATCAATCCCTGTTTTAGGCTCTCAACAGCATGTACCACTAAACTGAGAGAAAAAAATTAAATGTGTGAATTTCATACCCATAGGACACGTACTTGAACCTTAGTATTATAATATACATTCTCACAAATAGTTAATGATATATGGATGCACATTTGTGCATTCCCTAAAAGACTCAGTTTAAATGACGTTGAGATGCATTCATTTCTTGCTATATCTAAGTGGTGTAACGGTGTAGTGAAATACCGACTGATATCTACCTCGTGTATCATTATTTCACTGACAGTAGGAGGACGGCCGTGCCGAACCCACGTGACGTCGTCATACTACACCAGATAGGACGCGGCGGGTACGCACCCAGCTTGTCTCCCTTCCCCCTTAAACTGGAGACCTACCTGAGGATGGCAAAGATTCCCTATCAGGTATGTAGTCCAAACATAGCGTATGACGTACATAGTGGTAAACATATCACATCAAATTAATATTACATGATCATGTACATCGCAGATGTATCAAACCATGGTAGATATTATACATGTATCATATCATGTAGATATTACAAACATATTACATGATGTAGATAATACAAATATATCACATTATGGAGATATTACAAATATATCACATTATGCAGATATTACAAATATATCGTATCACTGAGGTATTACACATCTTTATATACATGGAGATATTACAAATATATCACATCATGTAGACATATCAAACCATGGCAGATATTACACACTAATCATATCATATACCACATACTGTTAATATGTGTCTTGTTCCTATAGAGTGACCTATAATGAAGACAAATTGGCTAATTCTTTGTCCGTGTTCACGTCTTCATTATGCCATATTTCAAGATGCCGTTCATCCACGATTAATAATGGGCTGATTTTGTATAATGTCATGTCTTTCCGTTATCGGTTTCCATTATCTAGAGTGTCCTGTCTTTCGATATCCCTGTGTTTAGTTTCCTACCACACCCTCATTGAGGATGTCTGTGTTTATTATCTAGTGTCCTCTCTTTCCGTATTTAAGTGTTTGGTTTCTTGTCACACTCTCATTGTGGATGTCTGTGTTTATTCCCTAGTGTCCTCTTTTTCCGTATATCTGTGTTTAGTTTCTTACCACACCCTCGTTGTGGATGTCTGTGTTTATTCTCTAGTGTCATCTCTTTCCGTATCTCTGTGTTTAGTTTCTTACCACGCCCTCATTGAGGATGTCTGTGTTTATTATCTAGTGTCATCTCTTTCTGTATCTCTGTGTTTAGTTTCTTACCACACCCTCATTGTGGATGTCTGTGTTTATCCTCTAGTGTCCTCTCTTTCCTTATCTCTGTGTTTAGTTTCTTACCACGCCCTCATTGAGGATGTCTGTGTTTATTCTTTAGTGTCCTCTTGTTTCGTATCTCTGTGTTTAGTTTCTTACCACACCCTCATTGTGGATGTCTGTGTTTATTTTCTAATAGTCTCTCTTTCCTTATATCTGTGTTTAGTTTCTTACCACACCCTCATCGAGGATGTCTGTGTTTATTCTCTAGTATTCTCTCTTTCCTTATATCTGTGTTTAGATTCTTACCACACCCTCATTGAGGATGTCTGTGTTTATTCTTTAGTGTCCTTTCTTTCCCTATCTGTATGTTTAGTTTCTTACCACACCCTCATTGTGGATGTCTGTGTTTATTCTCTAATAGTCTCTCTTTCCTTATATCTGTGTTTAGTTTCTTACCACACCCTCATCGAGGATGTCTGTGTTTATTCTCTAGTATTCTCTCTTTCCTTATATCTGTGTTTAGATTCTTACCACACCCTCATTGAGGATGTCTGTGTTTATTCTTTAGTGTCCTTTCTTTCCCTATCTGTATGTTTAGTTTCTTACCACACCCTCATTGGTGATGTCTGTGTTTATTCTTCGGTGTCCTCTCTTTCCCTATCTGTATGTTTAGTTTCTTACCACACCCTCATTGATGATGTCTGTGTTTATTCTTCAGTGTCCTCTCTTTCCGTATCTGTGTGTTTAGTTTCTTATCACACCCTCATTGAGGATGTCTGTGTTTATTCTTCAGTGTCCTCTCTTTCCGTATCTGTGTGTTTAGTTTCTTATCACACCCTCATTGAGGATGTCTGTGTTTATTCTTCAGTGTCCTCTCTTTCCGTATCTGTGTGTTTAGATTCTTATCACACCCTCATTGAGGATATCTGTGTTTATTCTTCAGTGTCCTCTCTTTCCGTATCTGTGTGTTTAGTTTCTTACCACACACTCATTGATGATGTCTGTGTTTATTCTTCAGTGTCCTCTCTTTCCGTATCTGTGTGTTCAGTTTCTTACCACACCCTCATTGAGGATGTCTGTGTTTATTATTTAGTGTCATCTCTTTCCGTATTTCTGTGTGTTTAGTTTCTTACCACACCCTCATTGTGGATGTCTGTGTTTATTCTCTAGTATTCTCGTTCCTTATATCTGTGTTTAGTTTCTTACAACACCCTCATTGAGGATGTCTGTGTTTATTCTTTAGTGTCCTCTCTTTCCGTATCTGTGTGTTTAGTTTCTTACCACACACTTATTGCGGATGTCTGTGTTTATTATCTAGTGTCCTCTCTTTTCGTATTTCTGTGTTTAGTTTCTTACCACACCTTCATTGTGGATGTGTGTGTGTTTATTCTCTAGTGTCCTTTCTTTCCGTATCTGTGTGTTTAGTTTCTTACCACACACTTATTGTGGATGTCTGTGTTTATTCTTCAGTGTCCTTTCTTTCCGTATCTCTGTGTTTAGTTTCTTACAACACCCTCATTGAGTATGTCTGTGTTTATTCGTTAGTGTCCTCTCTTTCCGTATCTGTGTGTTTAGTTTCTTACAACACCCTCATTGAGGATGTCTGTGTTTATTCTTTAGTGTCCTCTCTTTCCGTATCTGTGTGTTTAGTTTCTTACCACACCCTCATTGAGGATGTCTGTGTTTATTATCTAGTGTCCTCTCTTTCCGTATCTCTGTGTTTAGTTTCTTACCACACCCTCATTGAGGATGTCTGTGTTTATTCTTTAGTGTCATATCTTTCCGTATTTCTGTGTGTTTAGTTTCTTACCACACCCTCATTGAGGATGTCTGTGTTTATTCTTTAGTGTCCTTTCTTTCCCACACATTTATTGTATCTCTGTGTTTAGTTTCTTACCACACCCTCATTGAGGATGTCTGTGTTTATTCTTTAGTGTCATATCTTTCCGTATTTCTGTGTGTTTAGTTTCTTACCACACCCTCATTGAGGATGTCTGTGTTTATTCTCTAGTGTCCTCTCTTTCCTTATATGTGTGTTTAGTGTCTTACCACACCCTCATTGAGGATGTCTGTGTTTATTCTCTAGTGTCCTCTCTTTCCGTATCTGTGTGTTTAGTTTCTTACCACACACTTATTGTGGATGTCTGTGTTTATTCTTTAGTGTCCTCTCTTTTCGTATTTCTGTGTTTAGTTTCTTACCACACCCTCATTGTGGATGTGTGTGTTTATTCTCTAGTGTCCTCTCTTTCCGTATTGAGGATGTCTGTGTTTATTCGCCAGAGTGTTCACTCGTTCCGGATGTCGACGAAGCGGAAGACTCCGTGGATAGAGTATAACGAAGACACTGTCGCAGATTCGGGTTTCTGTATCGAATACCTCAACGATAAATTCGGCCTTGACCTCAACAAAAATCTCTCCAAGGAAGAGAGGGCGGTGGCCAGGGCGTTTGAGAAACTCAACGAGGATGCACTTTACTGGTCAGTGTTTTATCATTTGAAAAACTATATTGGTTAGTATTTTATCATTTGACAAACTATATTGGTTAATGCTTTATCATTTGAGAAACTATACTGGTCAGTGTTTTATTATTTGACAAACTATATTGATTAGTTTTTTATCATTTGACAAACTATATTGGTTAGTGTTTTATCATTTGACAAACTATATTGTGGGGAATATCGTCATGACAACGTTTATTGTGGTCAGATTGCAGGTCCCTGGTGATACTCACTATAGTCTATGACGTAATTGGGGAATATCGCCATGACAACATTTATTGTGGGGAATACCGTCATGACAACGTTTATTGTGGTCATGTTGCAGGTCCCTGGTGATACTATAATCTATGACGTAATTGGGGAATATCGCCATGACAACGTTTATCGTGGTCACATTGCAGGTCACTGGTGATGTATCGGTGGATCTACCCAGTGGATCGGTCGATCGTGACCACAGTGTTCGGCATGCCCTGGTTTGTCAAGTGGAAGATACAACGTAACATGAAGAAGACGACCTGGGCACAGGGCACGGGCCGGCACGTGCCCCACGAGGTGGACCACTTGATCGAGACGGATCTCAGGGCTATATCGGAATATCTGGGTACACACACTTTGAACATCGCTATTATTTGTACTTAGCATTGGGGGGGGGGGGGGGGGGGGGCTGCTTCATTTGTTTTTCTAATTATTTTGTCCATTATTCTGCTTCTTGCATCATCATCTTCTTGTTCTTCTTTTATTTCGTCTTCTCTTTCTTCTTGTTCTCTTTCTTCTTCATCACCAGTTTCTTCTTCCTTTATTTCGTCTTCTCTTTCTTCTCTTTCTTCTTCTTCTTCTTCTTCTTCTATTTCTTCTTCTTTTATTTCGTCTTCTCTTTCTTCTTGTTCTCTTTCTTCTTCATCACCAGTTTCTTCTTCCTTTATTTCGTCTTCTCTTTCTTCTTGTTCTCTTTCTTTATTTCGTCTTCTCTTTCTTCTTCTTCTTCTCTTTCTTCTTCTTTTATTTCGTCTTCTCTTTCTTCTGCTTCTTCTTCTTCTATTTCTTCTTCTTTATTTTTTCTTTTATTTCGTCTTCTTGTCCTATTCTTCTTCTGTTTCTTCATTTTTAGTTTCTCTTCTTGTTCTTGTTGTCCTTCCCTTTCTTTTTCTCCTATTTCGTCTTCTATTTCTTATCTTGTGTCTGTTGTTGTTGTTCTTCTTCTTCTATTTCTTCTTCTTCCTCTTCTTCTATTTCTCCTTCTTCCTCTTCTTCTATTTCTTCTCACAAGATAGTAGAGAGATGCTCTGGTTTTACTAGCTGTTATGCTAGGATGTCGTTCAACATTAATTAATTCATTTATTAACTCATTACCAGACGAGGTGAGGTACTCCATCTGACTACCTCTCAACGTGTCGTTTTACATTGTACAAGGGTGGAAATACACACCGCATATCACATGGCGAATTATACGTCACATATTCTTCAGAATTAAAACACAATTAAAACAACAACAACAATAATAATAATAGAGAGTAACGCTTTCATACAGCATATACTCTCCAAAATAAATCAAATAAAATAAAAGATGATAACATTATTTTATGTTTATGTGTTTCTGTTTTTATCCCGTTTTTGCCGTGTTTCGTCTGTCACAGGTTGTGTTAACTGGCAGGTGTTCTGTCGTTTATGGTGTAGTGTGTATACCACAGCTGCATTCACTGTCTTAAAGGTCTGACAATATCGTCTTCTTTTTATTTTGTTACCTTGTAGTTATTTATTATTATTATTATTATTATTATTATATTATTATTATTATTATTTATTAATATATATATTTTTACAATGTTTTACATAATATTATTCTACATTCTAGGTAAAAAGAAATTCTTCTTCGGCGATACAGCTACAGAAGTAGACTGTTCTCTGTTTGGGATTCTGTGTCAACCCATCTACCACATGCCTGGCTTAAAACCTCACACCATGATCAAAGGTAATTACAGATACACTACGATATTTCATGTCAACCCATCTATCACATGCCTGGCTTAAAACCTCACAACATGATCAAAGGTAATTACAGATATACTACGATATTTCATGTCAACCCATCTATCACAAACCTGACTTAAAACCTCACACCATGATCAAAGGTAATTACAGATATACTACGATATTCCATGTCAACCCATCTATCACAAACCTGACTTAAAACCTCACACCATGATCAAAGGTAATTACAGATATACTACGATATTCCATGTCAACCCATCTATCACATGCCTGGCTTAAAACCTCACAACATGATCAAAGGTAATTACAGATATACTACGATATTCCATGTCAACCCATCTATCACAAACCTGACTTAAAACCTCACACCATGATCAAAGGTAATTACAGATATACTACGATATTCCGTGTCAACCCATCTATCACATGCCTGGCTTAAAACCTCACACCATGATCAAAGGTAATTACAGATATACTACGATATTTCATGTCAACCCATCTACCACATGCCTGGCTTAAAACCTCACACCATGATCAAAGGTAATTACAGATATACTACGATATTTCATGTCAACCCATCTATCACAAACCTGACTTAAAACCTCACACCATGATCAAAGGTAATTACAGATATACTACGATATTCCATGTCAACCCATCTACCACATGCCTGGCTTAAAACCTCACAACATGATCAAAGGTAATTACAGATATACTACGATATTTCATGTCAACCCATCTATCACAAACCTGACTTAAAACCTCACACCATGATCAAAGGTAATTACAGATATACTACGATATTCCATGTCAACCCATCTATCACAAACCTGACTTAAAACCTCACACCATGATCAAAGGTAATTACAGATATACTACGATATTCCATGTCAACCCATCTATCACATGCCTGGCTTAAAACCTCACAACATGATCAAAGGTAATTACAGATATACTACGATATTCCATGTCAACCCATCTATCACAAACCTGACTTAAAACCTCACACCATGATCAAAGGTAATTACAGATATACTACGATATTCCGTGTCAACCCATCTATCACAAACCTGACTTAAAACCTCACACCATGATCAAAGGTAATTACAGATATACTACGATATTCCATGTCAACCCATCTATCACATGCCTGGCTTAAAACCTCACACCATGATCAAAGGTAATTACAGATATACTACGATATTCCATGTCAACCCATCTACCACATGCCTGGCTTAAAACCTCACACCATGATCAAAGGTAATTACAGATATGCTACGATATTTCATGTCAACCCATCTACCACATGCCTGGCTTGAAACCTCACAACATGATCAAAGGTAATTACAGATATACTACGATATTCCATGTCAACCGATCTACCACATGCCTGGCTTGAAACCTCACAACATGATCAAAGGTAATTACAGATATACTACGATATTCCATGTCAACCCATCTACCACATGCCTGGCTTAAAACCTCACACCATGATCAAAGGTAATTACAGATATACTACGATATTCCATGTCAACCCATCTATCACAAACCTGACTTAAAACCTCACTACATGATCAAAGGTAATTACAGATATACTACGATATTTCATGTCAACCCATCTACCACATGCCTGGCTTGAAACCTCACAACATGATCAAAGGTAATTACAGATATACTACGATATTCCATGTCAACCCATCTACCACATGCCTGGCTTAAAACCTCACACCATGATCAAAGGTAATTACAGATATACTACGATATTCCATGTCAACCCATCTATCACAAACCTGACTTAAAACCTCACTACATGATCAAAGGTAATTACAGATATACTACGATATTTCATGTCAACCCATCTACCACATGCCTGGCTTAAAACCTCACTACATGATCAAAGGTAATTACAGATATACTACGATATTTCATGTCAACCCATCTATCACAAACCTGGCTTAAAACCTCACAACATGATCAAAGGTAATTGCAGGTGTACTACGAGATTTCATGTCAACCCATCTATCACAAACATGGCTTAAAACCTCACAACATGATTAAATGTAATTACAGATATACTACGATATTCCATGTCAAACCATCTATCACAAACCTGGCTTAAAACCTCACAACATGATTAAATGTAATTACAGATATACTACGATATTCCATGTCAAACCATCTATCACAAACATGGCTTAAAACCTCACAACATGATTAAATGTAATTACAGATATACTACGATATTCCATGTCAAACCATCTATCACAAACCTGACTTAAAACCTCACAGCATGGGTAAAGGTAATTACATGTGTACTGTCATATTTCTCCAGAAAGAGATATTTTATATGCACCATCCCGCATACAGGATAGCACATACCACAATATGTATTAGTGTGTCCAGTTGTTGAAATGTGGAGCAACCCAATGTCTGTTTGTGGAATGAGGGAGAGGGGTAACTTCGGACTTAAGTAATCTCGGCCCGCATCTCACTATAATTGAATGCATAGAAATACCACTGCTTTCGTCTGTTACAACTATTTTCTTTACACTTGGATACCTTCAGATGTTATTTCCAAAACACATGCTATCCACGATAGATATCCGTCATTCGATATCAAAACACATGCTATCCACGATAGATATCCGTCATTCGGTACCAAAACACATGCTATCCACGATAGATATCCGTCATTCGGTACCAAAACACATGCTATCCACGATAGATATCCGTCATTCGGTACCAAAACACATGCTATCCACGATAGATATCCGTCATTCGGTACCAAAAGAGCCAAATATATTCGATATTTTTTTCTGTCATTTCATTTCATTTCAACTTATTTTCGTGCTTATATCCATTTAAGTTTCAGACACGCTGTCCTGGACACACACCTCAGCTATCTGGACTGTCTGTTCAGGACAGTGAGTTAGTTGTTAGTTGGTCATTGATTAGTGAGAGAGAAGAGGGTGTAGTGGCCTTACACCTACCCACACACTCCAGCTATCTGGGCTGTCTGTCCAGGACAGTGGGTTAGTTGTTAATTGGTGATTGATTAGTGAGAGAGAAGAGGGTGTAGCGGCTTTACACCTACCCACACACCTCAGCTATCTGGGCTGTCTGTCCAGGACAGTGAGTTAGTTGTTAGTTGGTCATTGATTAGTGAAAGAGAAGAGGGTGTAGTGGCCTTACACCTACCCACACACACCAGCTATCTGGGCTGTCTGTCCAGGACAGTGGGTTAGTTGTTAATTGGTGATTGATTAGTGAGAGAGAAGAGGGTGTAGCGGCCTTACACCTACCCACACACCTCAGCTATCTGGGCTGTCTGTCCAGGACAGTGGGTTAGTTGTTAGTTGGTTAGTGATTAGTGAGAGAGAAGAGGGTGTAGCGGCCTTACACCTACCCACACACCTCGGCTATCTGGGCTGTCTGTCCAGGACAGTGGGTTAGTTGTTAGTTGGTCATTGATTAGTGAGAGAGAAGAGGGTGTAGCGGCCTTACACCTACCCACACACACCAGCTATCTGGGCTGTCTGTCCAGGACAGTGGGTTAGTTGTTAGTTGGTTAGTGATTAGTGAGAGAGAAGAGGGTGTAGCGGCCTTACACCTACCCACACACACCTCGGCTATCTGGGCTGCCTGTCCAGGACAGTGGGTTAGTTGTTAGTTGGTCATTGATTAGTGAGAGAGAAGAGGGTGTAGCGGCCTTACACCTACCCACACACCTCAGCTATATGGGCTGTCTGTCCAGGACAGTGGGTTAGTTGTTAGTTGGTTAGTGATTAGTGAGAGAGAAGAGGGTGTAGCGGCCTTACACCTACCCACACACCTCGGCTATCTGGGCTGTCTGTCCAGGACAGTGGGTTAGTTGTTAGTTGGTCATTGATTAGTGAGAGAGAAGAGGGTGTAGCGGCCTTACACCTACCCACACACACCAGCTATCTGGACTGTCTGTCCAGGACAGTGGGTTAGTTGTTAGTTGGTTAGTGATTAGTGAGGGAGAAGAGGGTGTAGCGGCCTTACACCTACCCACACACACCTCGGCTATCTGGGCTGTATGTCCAGGACAGTGAGTTAGTTGTTAGTTGGTCATTGATTAGTGAGAGAGAAGAGGGTGTAGCGGCCTTACACCTACCCACACACACCAGCTATCTGGGCTGTCTGTCCAGGACAGTGGGTTAGTTGTTAGTTGGTCATTGATTAGTGAGAGAGAAGAGGGTGTAGCGGCCTTACACCTACCCATTGAGCCCATAAGAACTCGCTCTGGGTTGGAGCCGGCACCAGGCTGCGAACCCTGTGTCTACCAGCCTGTTGTCCGATGGCTCAACCAAGGTGCCACCGAGGCCGGTCTAGCTTTACGTGAGAGGTTGTTCTTTTTATATTATTGAAATAACACGTACAGTGCTTCATGTCGAACCGATGTTATATGCGAATCGTTGGAGTGAGCACACAACTACAGTAACAACATCGTGAGTGTGAATATTCCTGTTTAACGAGGCCACTCACGTAGACATATAGATCGGACTTTAAACTTTTAGACCTTCGTTCAAAATTTGATATCGAAATTACTTTCTTTTTTATTAATATTATTAAATAGTCCTATCCTCTCTTCTTTCTCTTATTTATTGTTGGACTGTCCTTCTAAAATGTTCCAAATTATATAAATATTCGGCCGAGCAGTCAATTCGTTTTAGTTGTGGCTTTAACATTTTTAAATCTTTTTTTCTATTAACTTGTTTACTAATTGATATATATATATATATATATATATATATATATATATATATATATATATATATACGTTATATTTAATGTTATTTATGTTCAACATTATCTGTAAGATAGTGATTCAGGGCCCCATCCCTGACACTATCAATATTTCTGGGCTAATAAAAAAAATAAAAATAAAAATGTCTGCCCATTTTCAACTCTACACCCCCCCCCCCCCCCCCCCCCCCCCCCCGATCCCACCGATCGTATCGGAGATCGGACTCTGGATGGGCGTGTTCGAAACCCTGGTGGTATATGAGCACGTTAAACTAGTTATCTATCTATTTATCTCTATGTATCTTATTTTCAAGGCAATTGTTGATGTATTACGACCGTACTAAAATACAGGAGATAAATCGAAGGTGCATATGTTTTTAGCAATCACCTTTAGGTAATAAAACCCCACGAGATCTGCTCAATATAGCATGGCCTCAATCAACGTCTGATTATAAAATAAATTCCAAAACAACAGATATCTTGAATTAAGCATTGTAGAGTGTCCTTTTGTAATAAAGTGCCCAGTTGTAATAATAATAATAATAATAATAATAATAATACCAGTAAACATGGTAAACAGTAAGATATACTGGGGAGAATACGTGGATGAGACATGTAGTGCACTATCGCTGAATCCAGTAGACATGGTAAACGGTAAGATATACTGGGGAGAATACGTGGATGAGACATGTAGTGCACTATCGCTGAATCCAGTAGACATGGTAAACGGTAAGATATACTGGGGAGAATACGTGGATGACATGGTAAACGGTAAGATATACTGGGGAGAATACGTGGATGAGACATGTAGTGCACTATCGCTGAATCCAGTAGACATGGTAAACGGTAAGATATACTGGGGAGAACACGTGGATGAGACATGTAGTGCACTATCGCTGAATCCAGTAGACATGGTAAACGGTAAGATATACTGGGGAGAACACGTGGATGAGACATGTAGTGCACTATCGCTGAATCCAGTAGACATGGTAAACGGTAAGATATACTGGGGAGAACACGTGGATGAGACATGTAGTGCACTATCGCTGAATCCAGTAGACATTAGACAATAGTAATGACAATTGTCGATCTGACTGGGCTGGACTAGTGATTAACGTGCACATTCAGAGAAAGCTGTTGTAGCGCACGCCTATCTTGGTCACAGGTACCGGCCTCGACCGGTTTCTCTGTCCAAAACAGGAAAGGTGGGGGGGGGGGGGGGTGACCGCCTGCACTGGCAGGTGCAAGGGAGCACCAGCAGCCCGACCGTGGTCGGTAGCAGTGGGAGGGGTGTTTTGGTGCTATGGAATTTGGAATGTCCCGTAGGATTAAGTTCAAAGAGAAAGGGTGCGCATTTTTGATGAAGGAAGTTAGGCGCAATTTGGAACGGTCGATCTAATGGAAAGGGTTAGGAGCTACGAGAAGGTTTGGATATTAGTAGGCCGAGAGTAGCTCAGCGATTAAGACCTGGCCGGAGTTGGTGTCTCCCTAGGTTGCCCGTCAGGCACTAAGGGCCTGAACTGTTCGTGGTTCTGACACAAACGGCCATCCATAAATACACCCAAGATTGTAAGTCACGTAACTTGTAACTAAATATATACAAACCTCATGCAGGCACATTCATTACCAAACTGTCAAATCTAGTCTCTTCATTTATAAAGGTTTTATTGTATTATAAAGCACTGGACATCCATTGTAGTTCCTGTATGCAATACTTGTATTACCGCTACTATATATTTTCTATTTGGATCGACTGAAGCTTGGCTAGTTGATACCTGTATGCAGTGGTATCAACGTTCGTGCGTGTGCAGTGTAATTAGAAAGACTGCGAACGTGATACGGGACATGTAACAACATCATCGTTCAGAACTCTATATGTGATATATTGGTTAATTTATCCACGTTTTATTTGTTTTATTCATACGCTAGTAGTTATGCCTGATAAAAGCAGTGATAGTTCTATGCATTCTGTAACAATAAGTCACGAGCCGAAATTACCAGGCCGAGATTATCGGGCCGAGATTACCGAAGTCCGAATAACACACGAATACACATTGCAATAGCAGACATTCAGTTTTAGTTACACGAATTATCAGACATTCAGTTTTAGGTACACGAATAACACACTGCAATATCAGACATTCAGTTTTAGGTACACGAATAACACACTGCAATAGCAGACATTCAGTTTTAGGTACGAATAATACACTGCAACATCAGACATTCAGTTTTAGGTACGAATAACACACTGCAATATCAGACATTCAGTTTTAGGTACACGAATAACACACTGCAATATCAGACATTCAGTTTTAGGTGCACGAATAACACACTGCAATATCAGACATTCAGTTTTAGGTGCACGAATAACACACTGCAATATCAGACATTCAGTTTTAGGTGCACGAATAACACACTGCAATATCAGACATTCAGTTTTAGGTACGAATAATACACTGCAATATCAGACATTCAGTTTTAGGTACGAATAACACACTGCAATATCAGACATTCAGTTTTAGGTACACGAATAACACACTGCAATATCAGACATTCAGTTTTAGGTACGAATAATACACTGCAATATCAGACATTCAGTTTTAGGTGCACGAATAACACACTGCAATATCAGACATTCAGTTTTAGGTGCACGAATAACACACTGCAATATCAGACATTCAGTTTTAGGTGCACGAATAACACACTGCAATATCAGACATTCAGTTTTAGGTACACGAATAATACACTGCAATTTCAGACATTCAGTTTTAGGTACGAATAACACACTGCAATATCAGATATTCAGTTTTAGGTACACGAATAACACACTGCAATATCAGACATTCAGTTTTAGGTACGAATAACACACTGCAATATCAGACATTCAGTTTTAGGTACACGAATAACACACTGCAATATCAGATATTCAGTTTTAGGTGCACGAATAACACACTGCAATATCAGACATTCAGTTTTAGGTACACGAATCAACTGTCTGTTTTCGCTGTAATTGTTTGAGTTATGGGGTGGGACGTATCCCGTTTGTAAAATGCATGGCTGACTCGCGGTTGGTCTAGGATTGATCCCTATCGATGGCCCCATTGGGATATATCTCGTTCCAGCCAGTGCACCACGACTGGTATATCAAAGCTTTTAGCCTGTGGAATGGTGGATATAAAATATTCCTTGCTAGTGATGGGAAATAATTTTTTGCGGGTTTACTCTCTAAGATTATGTCAGAATTACCAAATGTTTGACATCCATTAGCCGATGATCAATACATATATGTACTCTAGTGGTGTCATTAAACAATACTAAGTTTTTCTTTGAAATAATTCTGCCCCTTGAAATATCACTACAGTCAGATCAATTATGACTTCAGCAGAACAAAACAAAACAAAGGGAACTATTTCTACTTTGAAAACCTATACACCACTTAACAAAACGAAATAAAGGGGAACTATTTTTACTGTAAATAAATACCTACGCATCACTTAAAACGAAACAAAGGGAACTATTTTTTATTGAAATTAAATACAAACACACTGCTTAATGAAAGGAAACAAAGGGGGACTCTTTTCAAGGGAACCAAATACCTACATACCCACAAAGAAGTACTAATTTTATAGGAACTAAATGCCTACAACTCAGTGGCTGCCTGTAATATCGGTCTGATCCAGAGATTACAGATACTTTATCCGTGTCTGAATATAACCAGTACATCAAACACCTGCATTTCTTGTGTTGTGTGTTTCAGAAAAGTTCCCCAACCTCATCGACTACTGCAACAGAATCCGGGTGACGTTCTGGCCCGACTGGGAAGACAAAATAACCAACGGGCGGTACTGCGGCGTCGGCCCGAACTCGGAAATACGAGAACAAATCATTAGACCCTGAATATGTGCGTTCACAACGTTTATGGTAGCATCATATGTGAAAGGTATTATGGTCAATACAGTGGATCTCAGTGGCGACGTCATATAGAAATGTAAAATGGACAAGTGATCGTCACATCCGTTCATGGATTTGGACATTAGTAGAATCGTGAACATTTCATGGTTTAGATACGATTGGACAAGAATATTAGCTCTAACGGGTAATGTTACTGGATAGGATCACATTGTTTATCGTAATTTGATAACACCCATTATGCAGAGACAAATACACACATACACACACACACACCTTTACATCAATGTAAACATCAAACGTGGAAACGATTAGCATAATAAAAGTGAATATTGTCTACAGATCAGAGGCTAAGACATGATTGAACTAAGAGATGAATTGTACTCATGGACAACTGTTTCGTCTGTGTGACGACTGACACTACTTCCTACTCTACTGAATAACTGTTTCGTCTGTGTGACGACTGACACTACTCTCTGTTCCGCTGAATAACTGTTTCGTCTGTGACGACTGACGCTACTTCCTACTCTACTGAATAACTGTTTCGTCTGTGTGACGACTGACACTACTTTCTACTATATTGAATAACTGTTTCGTCTGTGTGACGACTGACACTACTTTTTGCTCTACCGATTCTGAACGACCATCACTTGATCCACTGGACGTGTTCAGTAATGGAGTACTTGAGTAAGTCTGTGTTTCGTGTTTACCATTGTTTACCTCGTGATTACTCGTGTTTACCTCGTGTTTGTTGTTAATGTAACAATCTATTTCTTACACACTTGTGTTATTATACAACCAGTTTTATAAATAAATACTTACTAATGTGTTCTGTCTTTTGTGTTTGGTTTTACTTACACTTATGTTGTGTTGTTTTATAGACATACCTGGAAGCTCCACCCTGATTTTGGAAAGTAACTTATATTTTGCAATGTACTGTGACTATTTAATTGACCCATTCCATGTAAATTGTTTAGTTTTTTGTGTAGATGTAGCATGTCACATGATCAAGTTAAGACATAATTTTATCCTAATTTAATGTGTACTGTTACAAGGGAAATAAAATGTGTCAATGTGGGTGAAAATGTAGGTAAATTAACTATGGGACAGGCGCTAGTTTGAAATGATTTGCAGAAGTGGTTCGTGGCTGTCATGCTCGAACAAGGTCCAGAGTGTTAGAAAGTCTTCAAAACTTCAATATCTGGTGTAACCTCCACCGACACGGATGATCGCTTCAATACGTATTCTCATGCCCTGGACCAGACGTTGGATCGCTCGCCATTCCTGTTGCAATTTTCTGACAATTCTGCTAAAATTCTCTGATGTACTCTTTGAACCAAAATGCTCAATCGGATTGAGGCCGGGGCTTAGTGCCGGCCAAGGAATTCTAGTGATTGCATTTCGCTATAGGAAATCCATTACTGCACGCGTTCGATGGGGTCTAGCATTGTCATCCACAAACACTCGTCTCATGGCCAAAACATGGTTGTCAAAGTGAGGGGCGACAACGGTTTCCAGGATGTCCCTCTGATATCTTGGCCCATTAACATTGCCTTCAACAGTGACCAGATCCAACTTGCAATCAATGGAAACACATCCCCCACATCATCACAGAACCACCGCCAAATGGAATGGTTTCATGGATGTTCTTGGCGGCAGAGGCGGCATTTGGTTGCCTCCAGACACAAATTCTTCCATCAGTCGAGTGCAGAAGAAAGCGGCTTTCACCGCACCAATGAATCTTTCTACCTGACACCATGCTAAACATGCTGCTTGCTAGGCCTATTATTGTAATCTCTGGCACTTTTATGCCAAACGTCTTTAAAAAACACGATGTTTCATGGCCACCAGCACACATCAGTGGTACGTATGGTGCTCAGACATATAGTAGATAAATCAAATACTGGATGTACTTCAATTCGCGTACGGGATGTACTTCAATTCCGCGTACGGGATGTATCTCAATTTCGCGTACTGGATGTACTTCAATTTCGCGTATTGGGTGTACTTCAATTTCGCGTACGGGATGTACTTCAATCAGTGGCGTAGCGTGGGTTGCCAGCGCTCGGGGCAAGGCAACTATAGCGCCCCCTTCCATTAGTCCAGAATTTTGCGCCCAAGGCAACCGCCCCGGTAGCCCCAGCCATGCTACGCTACTGACTTCAATTTCGCGTTCGGTATGTACTTCAATTTCGCGATCACAAAGACGGAGTTGGGACAGATCGAGCAGAAAAAACGACCGCTAGACTGGTTTATGCGCTTCATAATAAACCAAATGGCGAAAGGTTCTCTGGCTGAACTTGTGGGAGTTGTCGTCAGTGTTTGCACGATGATCTGAAAACCTTTGTTTTGTTTAACGACACCACTAGATCACATGGCTTAATGGCTTTTGGATGTCAAACGTTTGGTAATTTTGACATATAGTAGTATGACATGTTTTATATGCACCATCCCACAGACAGGATTGCACATACCACGGCCTTTGATATACCAGTCGTGGTGCACTAGCTGGAACGAGAAATAGCGCAATGGGCCCACCTACTGGAATCAATCCTAGACCGACCGCGCATCAAGCGAGCGCCTTACCACTGGATCACGGTGATCCGTGTGCGTGCAACTCCTAATTCTGTGCATTGATCTCCGTCGTGTGCAAACTTCGATTTACCGAGGCGGTTTCTGGAGTGGCAGTCCTCTCAAAGGACGAACGGAAAGGATGCAGTATTCTGGGGAGCAGCCACCCTCCTAATAACGAAACATCTGACAGTGCTTCAACAGGTCTTCAACAACAACAACAACGACAACAACAAGAACACTTTGATGTAACTCGGGCACAACGGCGCAGGAGAAATATATACATGATCGATTTGCAACGTACACATGACAAGTTAGTTTGTTTGTTTTGTTGAACGACACCACTAGAGCACATTGATTTATTAATCATCCGCTATTGGATGTCAAACATTTGGTAATTTTGACAAATAGTTTTAGAGAGAAAACCCGCTACATTTTTTCTTTAGTAGCATGGGATCACAGACAGGATAACACATACCACGGCCTTTAATATACCAGTGGTGTACTGGGTGAAACGAGAAATATCCTAATGGGCCACCGACGGGGATCGATCTACACGTGACAAGATATTTGACAGTAAATACCTTACATGCAATATCACTAAATTCAACGAAATGTTTTATTTAACGACGCACTCAACACATTTAATTTGCGGTTATATGGCGTCAGACATATGTTTAAGGACCACACAGATCTTGAGAGGAAACCCACTGTCGCCACTACATGGGCTACTCTTTTTGATTAGCAGCAAGGTATCTTTTATTTCCACTTCCTACAGGCAGGACAGCACAAACCATGGCCTTTGTTGAACCAGTTATGGATCACTGGTTGGTGCAAGTGGTTTACACCTACCCATTGAGCCTTACGGAGCACTCACTCAGAGTTTGGAGTCGGTATCTGGATTAAAAATTCCATGCCTCGACTGGGATCCGAACCCAGTACCTACCAGCCTGTAGACCGATGGCCTAACCACGACGCCACCGAGGCCGGTTACATCTAACAAGTAATAATGATATACATAAATTATATACACCTGGAAAATAATTAGGCACCGCCACATTTATATTGTCACCAAATTATTATTATGGGTGGTAGCCAGGCAATATTAATACTGTAAAAATCATGTCCCTTCCCACGCTCCATACTGTCGTTTCGTTGTCCTTGCCAGTCAAAAAAAAAGTTTTTGTTCAATTAAGTTGTATGCTTGTTTTCGGAAAATAATTTTTCTTTTGTTTTTAATAAGAGTCTAATGGTTCGCCGAAAACTGTCCATTGCCACTACGTGGCAGATTATTGGAATGAATAATGCGGGATTGTCATGCATGGAAATTGGACGTCAGTTGGGTCGGAATCATACTGTAATTAGTCGACTCGTACGAAAACACCCAAAAACCAAAGACGTCAAGGACAGGAACCGTCCAGGACAACCTCGTAAAACATCTGCACGAGAAGATAGCGCGTTGTTAAGACTCGTGCAACGTTTCCCTTTTTCTAGCAGCAAGATCTTGGGAGATAACTGGATTGCCAACAGGGCCATGGCAATGAGGACCGTAAGGAATCGGCTGAAGACCGCTGGGTACCGAGCCAGGAGGCCTATTAAACATCCCCTTCTGACACCTAGCGCTGCGTGGTGAACATGAGTGTGGTATGCATGGCATTGCATTTCTCACCTTTTGTTGAGGATTCGTGTATCGATTGAGATTTCCTAGCGGGTGCGTAACACTATATGTACGCATGTTTGAGAGTGTATGCCACCATATCAACCCCTTACGCGACAATAGTACATGCGGCGACAACTGTCAGACGCAGCGTATTGTACATCATGAATTAAAGGCGCGGACCCTGGATTCACCACGTAGAAATGGACACACAGTTTGGTTAATCTACAATCTACAATCCTGTAACACGTAAAACAAGAGTATGTGACGTTAAAACGGTGAATTACACTTAAATATAGAATAAAACCCGACTCCAAAACCGTTACTTCTCATGCGCGCGTGAGTTTTTATAGAGAGAGAGAGTTCAAAGTTCACGTGTTTACTTAAGTGGCTGGTCAAGAAGTAAATGCCCAATGAAGCGGTCACCTTTTTGTTGTGTCAACCTGTCCAGGTTCGCTGAACCTGCATTAATGATGTCCAATTTGTTCGGTGGTTTGTGTAGCAGAACTGTTGGGTCCGGGGAAGTAAGTGTGGTGTGATCCAGAGTTTACTGACTGGTGTGACCCAGCGTTTACTGACTGGAGTGACCCAGCGTTTACTGACTGGTGTGACCCAGCGTTCACTGACTAGTGTGACCCAGCGTTCAATGTGTGGTGTGACTCTGCGTTCACTGACCGGTGTGACCCAGTGGTCTCTGACTCTTGTGACCCAGTGTTGACTGGTGTGACCCAGCGTTCAGTGACTGGCGTGACCCAGTGTTCACTGACTCTTGTGACCCAGCGTTCACTGACTGGTGTGACCCAGCGTCCACTGATTGGTGTGGCCCAGTGTTCACTGACTGGTGTAACCCAGTGTTCACTGACTGGTGTGACCCAGCGTTCAGTGTGTGGTGTGACCCAGTGTTCACTGACTGGTATGACCCAGCGTTTACTGACTAGTGTGACCCAGCGTTCACTGACTGGTGTGACCCAGCGTTCAATGTGTGTGACCCAGCGTTCAATGTGTGGTGTGATCCAGCGTTCACTGACTGGTGTGACCCAGCGTCCACTGACTGGTGTGACCCAGTGTTCACTGACTGGTGTGACCCAGCGTTTACTGACTAGTGTGACCCAGCGTTCACTGACTGGTGTGACTCAGCGTTCAATGTGTGGTGTGATCCAGCGTTTACTGACTGGTGTGACCCAGCGTTTACTGACTGGTGTGACCCAGCGTTTACTGACTGGTGTGACCCAGCGTTCACTGACTAGTGTGACCCAGCGTTCAATGTGTGGTGTGACTCAGCGTTCACTGACCGGTGTGACCCAGTGGTCTCTGACTCTTGTGACCCAGTGTTCACTGGTGTGACCCAGCGTTCAGTGACTGGTGTGACCCAGCGTTCAGTGACTGGTGAGACCCATTGTTCACTGACTGGTGTGATCAAGTGTTCACTGACTGGTGTGACCCAGCGGTCTCTGACAGGTGTGACCCAGTGGTCTCTGACTGTGGTGACCCAGCGTTCACTTACTGGTGTGGCCCAGCGTTCACGTACGGGTGTGACCCAGCGTTCACGTACGGGTGTGACCCAGTGTTCACTGTCTGGTGCGACTGAACTGAACTTTATTTAAACTCAGGCCCTAGTCTACGGCATATGGGGATATATATATACATACAGCAGTCAATATAATTGTATCAAGATGGTGGGTGTACATAAATGTACATAGATACAGTAAATACATACTAATATATATATATATATATATATATATATATATATATATATATATATATATATATATATATATATATATGTATGTATGTATATATGTATATAGATAGATAGATAGATATTTGGTTTAAACTGACAGAAAGATGGTAAAGTAACGCTTTCTTTCATTCTTGAAAAATATGTAAATATATAATGAAACTTATCTCTGATATCGTAATTATTACACAATGGACATATTCTATTTTGCAGTGGTACATTTTTCCATCTGCCCGTTTCAGTTGGAAGATTATGGTTTGATAATCTGAAGCGTAATAATGGACACCAATGTTTTCTCTGTAATTGTGATGTATGTCTCAAATTCAACAGTATTTTTAAATAATTTATAATTTGAAGCTTTGGATGAGTTATCAATATTAGTATTCCATGATTGTAAGTATTGATCCATAAGCTTTGTATTAATATACGTTTTCAACATGGAAGCACTAGTAATAGCATTGCATTGTGATAACCATATTTATCCTATAACTTACCTATCATATCTATGTCATAAACTCATGTGATAATTTACATTATTAACCCGGTTAATAATGGTATACAAATTTACAAGGTCTCGAGGTAATGTGTTGTCGTGGATGGGTTATTTGCTTACTAGCCATCAACTGATCAAGACCCGTGTACTTGAGCGTAACGTTTTTAAAGATTTATTTAAAATGCGTGACGTCAAACTAATCTGTGCTAATCGTGATGACGTCATATTATCGATGGTGGCGACTTTAGTATTGTGATTTACAAAAAAATTAATTACATTGTTATTTTAGAAGTGTTATAGGATAAATAGAATTCGCTACTCGTGTTTTTTAATATGTAAACTATCAACCTCGTCTAGTTAATCGGTATTTTTAATATGTAAACTATCAACCTCGTCTAGTTAATCGGTATTTTTACTATGTAAACTATCGACCTCGTCTAGTTAATCGGTATTTTTACTATGTAAACTATCAACCTCGTCTAGTTAATCGGTATTTTTAATATGTAAACTATCAACCTCGTCTAGTTAATCGGTATTTTTAATATGTAAACTATCAACCTCGTCTAGTTAATCGGTATTTTTACTATGTAAACTATCGACCTCGTCTAGTTAATCGGTATTTTTACTATGTAAACTATCAACCTCGTCTAGTTAATCGGTATTTTTACTATGTAAACTATCAACCTTGTCTAGTTAATCGGTATTTGTAATATGTAAACTATCAACCTCGTCTAGTTAATCGGTATTTGTCTCCTCAGAGCCTCCACAAGGAAGGAAGGAAGGAAATGGTTTATTTAACGACGCACCCAACACATTTTATTTACGGTTATATGGCGTCGGGAGCCTCGACAAATACCGATTAATATAGACTCGGTTGACATTTTCCATATTAAAAAATACTCGTGACGAATCCTCTAAATATGTACAACCAACATCATCTAAAACATATTTAACATACATAATCCATTTGTGATTATAAAAGTTATTATTAACATCATTCAGTAATAATGTGTACACCAATACTGACAACTTGGACTGTTTTCCAGTAATTAGTCGATACCAGAAAATGATCATTCTTATTTTAACGGTAATATATACCGGATAACGTCCAAGTTCTCCATATAATATATACAATGGTGTAGATTTTCTCACAGATAATAACAATTTTATAAACTGGTTACATAATGTTTCAGTTAATGACAAATTTTCAAAACCCCATAGTTCACTGCCATATAATAGGACTGGTAAAACCATGCAGTCAAATAATTTTAGTTGGCACTGGATAGAAATATTATGACATCTGCCTTGTTGTAGAATAAAAAACATAGCCTTTTGTGCTTGTGTATATAACATGTTTCTTGCCTTAGTAAATCGATTTGTGAAATATAATACCAAGATATTTATAACTTTGTACGTTATCAATCTTTGATTTTCCAAGGTAAAACACCTTTTTGTAATCTTTCTTGTTCCCACTAAAGATTAAGACCTTTGTCTTGTTACAATTTACTGTTAGTTTCCATTTCGTGCAATACGAATCAAATATATTCAGAGAGTTTTGCATATCTTGGTAATTATCTGCAAGCAGTACAGTGTCATCAGCATAGAGTAAAGCAAAAAGAACAATTGACGTATGGATTAAAGAATCACTGAATAATTCGCCTATGCCTATGCCATGGCAGTCATTCATTTTAAATGTATCTTCAATACCATTAAGAAACAAGGAAAATAACAAAGGGGATAAATTTCCACCTTGTCTTACACCAACACAGCAGGGAAAATAATCTGTCATAGAATTATGTGCGCTGACACAAGCTTTGATATTCTGATGCATATTATAAATTACTTGAAAACATCTACCATTTATACCATTTTAAAGTAATTTATCCCAAAGTCCAATTCTCCAAACTGAATCAAAAGCTTTGTTAAAATCTATAAAAGTACAAAAAAGTGTTTTCTTCTGTGCTGTCATCAGTTCTATAAATCCATATAGTGTAAAGACATGATCATTTGTTGACTAATGTTTCCTGAATCCTGCTTGAACTTCAGATAATATATCATTCGTTTCTAGATACACTTTTAGTCTATTATTTAACATCTTCAACCAAACGATCGTTTCCTTGTACAAGCGAGTTTGAAGGCAGGTTCGTGTGGAAGGGTCATTCCGGGGTGTGTGTGATTTCTGCGGGGTGGAAGATTTTTTTTTTTTTTTTTTTTTTTTGCGGGGGGGGGGGATGACAAGTTTGAAGCCCTAGAATCGTTGCTGGCTACCACGTAGACCACCCCCTGCATATTGTCCTGCAAAATGTCCCCCCCCCCCCCCCCACACACACACGTTTGGACGGGTTCGTCAACTGGTGCGTGTTAACCGTCACACCCACCTGGATACGGCCCTGGAATGTGGTCAAGGTCAACCAGCGTTGAGCAGCGAAACCGACACAACACCTGACTCGAAGTGATCTGCATTGGTTCGTGAAACCAAGTCTTACTTTCTTTCACACTGAGTGTCACGTGGCGACGGCCGGACGGACGATGGATGCGTTTGGAGATATCAGCACGTCACACAAGATGCTGCACATCGCAGGGGGTGTCGTGACCGCGGCTGCCGTCGCCCTCGTCGTCAAAAAGATTTTCTTCAAACGGTGAGAATTGGTTACCAAATAGTCATTGTCCGCTATTTCGCACTGTTATATTTTAGTATATAAAAATTTTAAAGTTTGTTTTGTTTAACGACACCACTAAAGCATATTAATTTGTAATCAGTAGCTATTGGACGTCAAACATTTTGGTAATTTTGATAAATAGTCTTAGAGAGGAAACCTGTTACATTTTGACATTAATATCAAGGCATTTTTATATGCTACATTCCAAACAGGATAGAACATACCACGGCCTTTGATGTGCCAGTTGTGTTGCACTGGCTGGAAAAAGAAATAGCACCATGGGCCACCGATGAGGATCGATCCTAGACTGAACACGCCTCAAGCAAGCGCTTTACCACTGGGTTACGTCACGCGCACCTTTCTAATGTATGTGTGTGTGTGTGTGTGTGTGTGTGTGTGTGTGTGTGTATATATATATATATATATATTGTTGTGGCCGCGTCCCAAGGATATCAACAAACTGCAGAGAATACAAATAACATCCACAGATGGCAAAGATGAAGTGTTCCACTTTTCAGAATTATAAATTTATTTAAAGGTGATGAGTAAATGGAAATAAAGTTAATGTTCACAGGTAAGTTTCCAACATATAGATAGATAGATCCCTTCCTTTCAGATATAGTTATAATAAACCAGTGAGGACTGCATCTCCAATAAATGTAAACAGCTTGCAGTTGCTTATAAATATTGCTTCCATAAAACAAGTTAATTAAATAAAGATGGTAAAGTTAATAAAAAATATAAGTAAAAGTTATTCCAGTGTCAATTTAAATGTATGCAATGTAATAAAGTTGGAAAGTTGGACAAGGGGACATGTCTTTAATGTTTGTTTGTCAGACCGCGAACAAGTGAGAGAACAACCGTTGACGTTCATTGACGTCAGCCTTTTATACTTTTTCTTAAGTACCACGAGACGTCATAACAGCCAATCAGAAATTACGACACGCTAGGAAGAGATCTACCTAAGTTACAAAATAAATATCATTTCATTTAATAATTACGTTATGCACACAATTGCTCAATAAATAAAGTAATTGCTTTTTGGTCCAGCTTCCGTTTGCAGTTTACAGTTTGTAAATGCACACTCTAAATCCTAAGAAACTTCAACTTTTGTAAATACGTCAGTTTAGCCCATAGCAAAAGCATTACCAACTTGAAATAATTAATTCTGCGAATTTCTAAAGTGCATAAAGATAAAACTAACATTTCTTAATTGTTTTTTTAGTCTAAAATTTGCGTAAAACAATTTTACAGAAAAAGCCTTTAGTATATTTATAAAAACGACATTATTAACCAGGCACAAAACACGCTCATTTTGCATAGCAAATACATTGGGAATTCAAGCTAATAATACAAACAAATTCTAATGTGCATAAATATGAGACTATTATTACACAATTGCTTTTTTGGTCTAATTTCAATATAAAATAGCTTTAATGAAAAAGCCTTTAGGATTATTGTGAAAACGACATTATTCACGCTAAAGTGCATTGCAAATACATTGGGAATTCGAGTTAATAATACAAACAAATTCTAATGTGCATAAACACGTGACTATCACTACCTAATTGCTTTTTTGGTCTAATTTCAATATAAAATAGTTTTAATGAAAAAGCCTTTGGGAATATTATAAAAACAGCATTTTTATACTGTTGTTTACAAACATTGTGTACCGATATATCAGACCTTAGCCACCAGTATGTGTAAACAGGTTCTCAGCGTACAAGGATATAGTTCCTAAAAGCACTAATATTACAGTAATCAGTTGTACAGTTATTACCTCACTTAATTAATAAAATGATTTGCCATAATGTACAAACAATATTAGGATACGTTTAACTAAGAAAATAGCTAATCGATCGTACAAATTTCGGAGGAAAATAAACTTTACTGAAGGGCAAGGTCAATCCCGGCAGCCATGTCAAAACAGTCGATCAAACGGAAATTTATCCCAGGTTTATTTATGAGCCCATGGGATGTTTTCAGTGTGTAAGTACACACACTTTGCAGTTATTGAAATATTTACATCAATAATATTAATGTCAACGTTGTGTCATAGTTTTTATATGCACAGGAATTTGGGAATTAAATAAAGTCGAAGACCGCAAGACCAAAACACGGACGTCAAACATTAAATTAACACATTTAGCGATCGTAATATACTAATATACCATAAATAAATTACGGCAACTATTTACA